>NC_141877.1:435637996-435941027 GCF_056163025.1 Triticum urartu | reverse complement strand
AACTAGCACGACTCTAATATCACCACCTTTATATCCCAAAATTATTGCAAGGAATCAAACATATCATATTCACTGATCTACAAGTTTTATGTAGGATTTTATGACTAACCATGTGAATGACCAATTCCTGTCAACTCTCTAAATAGATATAAGTGAAGCAGGAGAGTTTAATTATTTCTACAAAAGATATGCCCACTCTCTAACAAATATAAGTGAAGCAAAAGAGAATTCTACAAATGGCAGTTTTCTATGTGAAGAGAAACAGACAATCCAAACTTCAAATGATATAAGCGAAGCACATGAAGCATTCTATAAAGACATACTCAAAAGATTTAAGTGAAGTGCAAAGAGCATTCTATAAATCAACCAAGGACTATCTCATACCAGCATAGTGCATAAAAGAAAAATGAAAACTAATTGCAAAAGACGCTCCAAGATTGCACATATCGCGTGAACGAAACGAATCCGAAAACATACCAGTATTTGTTGAAGAAAGATGGGATGCCTTCTGGGGCATCCCCAAGCTTAGATGCTTGAGTCTCGTTGAATATTTACTTGGGGTGCCTTGGTCATCCCCAACCTTGAGCTCTTGCCTCTCCTTCTTCTCCTCACATCGAGACATCCTCGATCTTCGAACACTTCATCCACACAAAACTCAACAGAAAGCTCGGTAAGATCCATTAGTATAATAAAGCAAATCACTACTCTAAGTACTGCTGAAAACCAATTCATATTTTGTTTTTGCATTGTAGCTACTGTAATATAACTTTTCCATGGCTTAATCCTCTGATATAAATCGATGGTTTCATCAAAACAAGCAAACTATGTATCAAAATCAGAATCTGTCTTAAACAGGACAGTCTGTAGTAATCTGAACATTCACCATACTTATGGTACTCCATAAATTCTACCAAAATTAGGAAAAATAAAAAAATTGTATAGAAAGACATTTCAAAACGTTTCAGAACCGTTTGACAATCCAGTAAAAAATGTAAAATCGCGCACTACAGCCAAAGTTTCTGTCCTGCACCGCACAAACCAACAAGTAATCTAAAACATGCTAAAGGCAAACCTTGGCACATTGTTTTTATTTTTAAACCTTATAAAAGCACACAGCAGAAATAAATGACTCTATAAAACTTCCGGGTTGTCTCCCTGGCAGCGCTTTCTTTAAAGCCATTAAGGTAGGCATATAGTGCTCAAGTAATGGATCCACCCGGATCCCAAGGTATATCAAAGCCAATTTTAATTAACAATGATTTGTGATTTAGTAGTGAGCACAAGGTAAGATATATCATGCAACAACGAACTATAACTCTCTTCCTATGCATAGGCATGTCATAAAAGAACAATTGATGCACACATAGTAAAGGCCAATGCATAGTATAAACAGTTTCTTGCAATTCTTTCGTGTTGGAAACATAAAGAGGCGGAGATGTAGTTCCTCTCTCATAATAATTGCAAGTATGAGAAGCAAGCACATGCATATTATATCTATCAAAATCATCATGTGGAATAGTAAAATGCAACCCATCAATATAATCCTTAATAATGATAAACTTCTCTGATATAGTGCAGTTGCGAGAATTCAAAAGGATAATAGGACTATCATGCATGGGTGCAATAGCAACAATTTCATGTTTAACATAAGGAACTATAACAAGTTCATCTCCATAAGAATAATTCATATTGGCATCTTGTCCACAAGCATAGCAAGCATAATCAAAAAGAGATATTTCAAGAGAATCAACGAGATCATAACAGTCATCATAGCCTTCATCCTTCGGTAAGCACGAAGGGAAATTAAACAATTTATGAGTTGAAGAGTTACTCTCATTAGAAGGTGGGCACGGGTGATCAATTCGCTCTTCCTCCTTTTGTTCTTCGCTCTCCTCCTCATCTTTTCATCCAATGAGCTCACAATTTCATTAATTTCTTCTTCCATAGACTCCTGCAAAATGTTTGTCTCTTCTTGGACAGCTGAGACTCTATCAATAAAATCATCAATATCGGAATTGAATTCATAATTCTCATAGCAATATTTAAGTATAGCAAAATTTCCAGGTCTGTAAACAGCATCATAATGATTTTCACACTCTTTAAACAAAGATTCAATTTCATAAGCACCCGTAAAAGCAACAAATTCTTCTATTTGTTCCACATCATAATAATCATATATACCATTAGCATAAGATGCCAAGGTTTTGTCATCGTTAAATTTCCATGAAAAGGGAAGGTTTGGAGCCTTCATCCTAGAGCAACAAGTATAGTCATATCTCAAGCATAGTTCCCGAGCATACCAATGGAACATATGAATTTGATCCCATAATAGTTTCCCTTTTTGAGTCAAGCGATAATCCCTAAAGTATTCACATTGATCCAACATGTCTCCCATTACATAATTGAATGGGGTTTTCTCAGGATTATCAAAGTAGTACAAAATATTTTTCACATAACCAACATCGAGGGTATTAGGAGGTTCCCCATCTCCATGAGTAGCAGGTACACCTAATTTTCTTGGTATTTCGTGTTCCATATCCGTAACTAAAGATAAAGAACAACTTAGAATAGCAAATAAAAATTACTTAGTGATAAGGCAAACAAGCACACACGAGAATATTCACCCCACGCTATGGCTCCCCGGCAACGGCGCCAGAAAAAGGTCTTGATAACCCACAAGTATAGGCGATCAATTGTAGCCTCTTTCGATAAGTAAGAGTGTCGAACCCAACAAGGAGCGAAAGGTAGAACAAATATTCCCTCAAGTTCTATCGACCACCGATACAACTCTACGCACGCTTAACGTTCGCTTTACCTAAAACAAGTATGGAGCTAGAAGTACTTTGTAGGTGTAACGAGATAGGTTTGCAAGAATATAAAGAGCACGTAAATAAAAACTAGGGGCTGTTTTAGGTAAAGAAGCAATAAAGTTAGTATAGCGAGTGTAGAAAAGTGGTGGTAGGAGTTGTGAAATTATCCCTAAGAAATTGACTACTTTACTGGACCGATAGCAAGTTTTATGTGGGAGAGGCCACTGCTAGCATGTCATCCTAACTTGGAATTCTATGCACTTATGATTGGAACTATTAGCAAGCATCCGCAACTACTAACGTTCATTAAGGTAAAACCCAACCATAGCATTGAGATATATTGGGCCCCCTTCAATCCCATATGCATCAATTTCTATGCTAGGTTGAAGCTTATGTCACTCTTGCCCTCCAATACATAGTCCTATCAACATACAACTAGCCCTATGGTGTGATCCACGCGCGCGCTCATATGATGGGCACCAAAGGACAGCAACATAACCACAAGGAAAATAAATAAATCATAGTAATTCACCAATCACCGATAGGACAACTAAAATCTACTCAGACATCATAGGATGGCAACACATCACTGGATAATAATATGAAGCATAAAGCACCATGTTCAAGTAGAGGGTACAGCGGGTTGCGGGAGAGTGGACCGTTGTAGATAGATGGGGTAAGGTGATGGAGATGTTGGTGAAGATGGCGGAGGTGCTGGTGTAGATTGCGGTGATGATGATGGCCCCAGGCGGCGTTCCGGCGCCACCGGAAGCGAGGGGGAGAGAGCCCCCTTCTTCTTCTTCTTCCTTGACCTTCTCCATAGGTGGGAGAAGGGTTTCCCCACTGGTGCATGGTCTCCATGGCGTGGGAGGGGCGAGAGACCCTCCTAGATTGGATCTGTCTTTCTGTCTCTCTCTGTTTCTGCATTCTAGGATTCTGCCCTTTCACCGTTTCTTATATATCCGGAGATCTGTAACTCCGATTGGATTGAAACCTTCGCCCAAATTTTTCTCCAAAAATTAGCTTTCTTGCGGCCAAAGAAGAGCAGAAACCGCCTTATGGGGGCCCCACGATGGTCAGGAGCGCCCCCTGCCTCGTGGCCCCCTCAGGCACCTTCTCGCATTGATTCTTCTTCCCATATTTCAGAGATATTCCAAACAAATTCTCCGTCCATTTTTATCCTGTTTGGACTCAGTTTGATATGGATATTCTGTGAAACAAAAAATATGCAACAAACATGAACTAGCACCGGGCACTGGATTAATATGTTAGTCCCAAAAATAATATAAAAAGTTACCAAAAGTATATGAAAGTTGTATAATATTGGCATGCAACAATAAAAAATTGTAGATACGACGGAGACGTATCAGCCCCCCTTCTTCTTCTTCATCCTTGACCTTCTCCCTAGATGGGAGAAGGGTTTCCCCTCTGGTCCGTGGCCTCCATGGAGGCGGAGGGGCGAGAGCCCCTCCGAGATTGGATCTGTCTCTCTGTCGCTCTCTATTTCTGCGTTCCAGATTCTGCCCTTTCACCGTTTGTTATATTTTCGGAGATCCGTAACTCCGATTGGGCTGAAATTTTAACACGATTTCTATCCGGATATAGGCTTTCTTGCGGGGAAAGAAGGGCACCAACCACCTTACGGGGTGGCCACGAGGGCCTAGGGCGCGCCTGACCCCCTGGGTGCACCCCCCTGCCTCGCGGCCCCCTCGGGCATTGTCTCGCGTTGATTCTTCTTCCAAAATATCACACATATTAAAAAAAATCTTCGTCAGTTTTTATCCCGTTTGGAGTCCGTTTGATATGGATTTTCTGCGAAACAAAAAACATGCAACAAACAGGAACTGGCACTGGGCACTGGATCAATATGTTAGTCCCAAAAATAGTATAAAAAGTTGCCAAAAGTATATGAAAGTTGTAGAATATTGGCATGGAACAATCAAAAATTACAGATACGACGGAGACGTATCAAATACCTACAAGCAAATATTCCTCTCTAATAATAATTTTCAGTAGCATTAAGAATTAATTCAACAATAGAGCTATCATATAAATCATTCTTTTCATGATGCATAAGCATAGAAATTTTGTTACACTCCACATAAGCAAATTTATTCTCATCAATAGTAATGGGAGCAAACTGAACAAAATAACTATCATGGGAGTGAAATTTAAAATCATGATGACAAGTTCCATGGTTATCATTATTCTTTATAGCATACTTGTCATCACCATAATCATCATAGATAGCAAGTTTGTTATCATAGTCAATTGCAGCCTCATCCAAAATGGTGGATTCATCACTAAATGAAGTCATGACCTCTCCAAATCCCTTTTCATCATTATAATCATCATAAACAGGAGGCTTGTAATCATTATAACAAATTTGCACATAAAATCTTGGGGGACTAAAAATATCATCTTCATCAAACATAGCATCCCCAAGCTTATGGCTTTGCATATCATTAGCATCATGGATATTCAAGTTGTTCACACCAACAACATCGCAATCATGCTCATCATTCAAATATGCTTTGTCAAACATTTTATAGAATTCTTCTTCTATAAATTGAGCACAGTTCTCCTTTCCATCATTTTCACGAAATACATTATAAAGATGAATAATATGATGCAACCTCAATTCCATTTTTTTGTAGTTTTCTTTTACAAACCAAACAAGTAATAAACCAAGAAACTAAAAGATTCAATTGCAAGATCTAAAGATATACCTTCATGCACTCACCTCCCCTGCAACAGTGCCAGAAAAGAGCTTCGCTGATGGGATGTGAGTGCCGCTTACCAAACCTCCCCAGCAACGGCGCTTGATGTCTACTATGCAACTTTATTCTTGTAGACTCGTGTTGGGCCTCCAAGCACAAAGTTTTGTATGACAGTAGCAATTTTCCCTCAAGTGGATGACCTAAGGTTTATCAATCCATGGAAGACGTAGGATGAAGATGGTCTCTCTCAAACAACCCTGCAACAAAATACAAGAAATCTCTTATGTCCCCAACACACCTAATACAATGGCAAATTGTATAGGTGCACTAGTTCGGCGAAGAGATGGTGATAAAAGTGTAAGATGGATGGTAGAAATATATTTTTATAATCTGAATGAATAAAAAACAGCAAGGTAGAAAATAGTAAATGGGCACAAAAATGGTATTGCAATGCTTGAAAATGAGGCCTAGGGTCCGTACTTTCACTAGTGCAATCTCTCAACAATGCTAACATAATTGGATCATATAACCATCCCTCAACGTGCAACGAAGAATCACTTGAAAGTTCCTATCTAGCGGAGAACATACGAAGAAATCATTTGTAGGGTACGAAACCACCTCGAACTTATTCTTTCCGATTGATCTATCCAAGAGTTCGTACTAAAATAACACCAAATAATTTCAGATTCATAATACTCAATCCAACACAAATAACTTCAAAGGGTGTCCCAATATTTCTACCGAAGAAACAAAGACAAGAACGTGCATCAACCCCTATGCATAGATTACCCCAATGTCACCTCGGGAATCCGCGAGTTGAGTGCAAAAACATATATCAAGTGGATCAATATGATACCCCATTGTCACCATGAGTATTAATATGCAAAACATATATCAAGTGCTCTCAAATCCATAAAGGTATTCAATCCGATAACAACGAAATCTCAAAGGGAAAACTCAATTCAACACAACAAGATAGAGAGGGGAAAACACCATATGATCCGACTATATCAACAAAGCCCGCAATGCATCAAGATCGTGACATCTCAAGAACACGAGAGAAAGAGAGAGATTAAACACATAGCTACTGGTACAAACCCTCAGCCCCATGGGTGGACTACTCCCTCCTCGGCATGGTAGCCGCCAGGATGATGAAGCTGGCCATCGGTGATGATTCCCCCCTCCGGCAGGGTGTCTGAACGGGGTCTAGATTGGTTTCTCGTGGCTACGAAGCCTTGCGGCGGTGGAACTTCTGATCTAGGGTTACCCCGAAGGGTTTTGGAATATTTGGCAATTTATAGGGCGAAGAGGGGTGCGGGAGGCCACGACGTGGGCACAACCCACCTGGGCGCGCCTGGGCCCCCAGGCACGCCCTGGTGGGTTGTGCCCCCCTCGGGGCACCCCTAGGTGCTGCACTAGCACAATGGATGTCTCCTGGTCCACAAAAATCCACAAAATGTTTCGCGGTGTTTGGGCTCTATTTGATGTTGATTTCCTGCGATTTAAAAAACAAGCAAAAACATCAACTGGCACTCGGCACTGGGTCAATAGGTTAGTCCCAAAAAATGATACAAAGTTGCTATAAAATGATTCTAAAACATCCAAGAATGATAATATAATGGCATGATTAATTCATAAATTATAGATACGTTTGGAGACGTATCAATAGTGAGCGTTGTTGGGGGGTTGGATGAACAGGACCCCGTGGTAGTAGAGGTCGTTGCCGCTGGATGAATAGGACCCCGATCGAGCCGGTTGGGGTGGATGAATAGCACCCCGTGGAGGGCTGGATGAACAACAGCCGGTGGAGGGCTGGTTAAACAGTAGCCGGTGGAGGGTTGGATGAACAGTAGCCCATGAGGGGTGGTTTAACAGGACCCCGTGGATAGGGCTGGTTGAAAAGTAGCCAGTGGAGAAGCGGTGGAGGCTGGATCAACAGGAGCCCGTGGATGAACAGTAGTTGGTGGAGGCAGGAGGGAGACGCCGTGGATGAACAGTCGCTCTGACCGAAACTGTGTGTTTAGACTCTGCTAGTGCTTCGGTGTCACCGAGTTTGTCAAATCGGTAGCTCCAAAATGCTTTCTATAGAAAACTAAAATTAAGTTTTTGTCTCAATATTTTTGCAAAATAAGCTACACTTTCTGATGCTCATCCACTCTATCTATATCCAAATGTTCACTGGGTCAGTTTCAGCATGTCAGAGGGCAGTGATAGTCAGAACAAGTCTGAAGAGCAGGTAAACCTCAGTGAGGGCACTGGTACCTTTAGAAGCTATGTTGAAGGGAGCAGAAGCACTCCTAGCAACTTGCCTAAGGCAGCAAACAGGACAAGGAAGAAGAGAACATCGGAATCTAAGGATGAGGACTTTGTTATTGAGGAAGAGGCTGCTGGAGGAAACCATGGAATTCATTCTTGAACCAAGAGAGGAAGAGGCTACTGGAGGAAAAAGGAGGAAGGATAGGGTCAGAAAGACTATTGCCAAAGTCATTGGCAAACCTTCTATGATGAGAGATTCTGATGAAGAAGATGAGGAGGAAGAGTCTGTTGCACCTCTTGCAAAAACTCAGAAGCTTATGGGGGAAGCCATAAGGACAGGGGCTCTCCATCTAAGCCCAAGTCTGCCCCCGGGCCTTCAGCTCAAGCTCAAGCTCAAGCTCCCAAACCATCTGCACCAAAGAGATCAACAAGAAACATCCCTGCTGCTGAAAAGAGAAGGGCCCCAGTGCCTGAAGCTCAAGAAGAAGAGTCACAAGTGCTCAGAAAGCTGAAGCCCAAGATTCCAGATCATAGTGATGATCATCTTGTGGCAGAAAATATGAAGCTAGGAAAGGATGCAGGTCCGAGACTTTGGAGAAAGACTGATCCCTAAGCCACCAAGAGGAGAACTGTTGTGGACTATCGCTTTCACACAGAGGAACAACAAGATTTCTATGAGACAGTCTTGTTGGACAAGAAGCCCATAGTTTGTGATATGAAATGGGTTGACTGGAAATACATTGATGACAATGAGGACTATTTCCCAAGTGTGCATGAGAGCTTCAGAATGAATGAAGTTGACAAGTTTTTTGGTCATAAGTTGACTAAGTGGAACGATGAGATGATCATGCAATTCTATTCCACTGCTCACTTCTACCCTGATGGAAGGATTGTGTGGATGACTGAAGGAACAAGGTATTAATCAACTATCTCAGAATGGGCCAAGCTGATCAATGCCCCAAAGGAAGAGGGGAATGGCATTGATGTGTATGCCAAGCCTAGGAAGGATCACAACTCCATGGCTAGCGTGTACCAGACTATTCCTGATGAAGCCTTGGAGACTCACAAGCTTGGATCTATATACTATCTGCTGTCTGGTTTGACTACCATCAACACTATATTGAGGCACACTCTTTTGCCCAAGTCAGGATATCATCAAATGATCCATGGTCACTCCATCAACTTGCTCCACTTGTTTGATGTACCTCACAAGTTCAAGGTAATGAGATTGAGTGCTGAGACTGTGAAGAGAACAGCTGCTGGTCAGAAGAGATCATGTGGATATGCCCCTCACATTGAAATGTTGATCAATTCCAAGATGGGAACCAGGACATATCTTCTTGATAAAGAGAATCTTCCCCTGAGGCCAAATTTTGAGGACAACGAGGTTGTCATGGTTGCATCCTGTAACGCCCTCGATGCGGCTATATCTCCCACGTGTCGAAGCACGACTTAGAGGCATAACCACATTGAAAGCAATGTCGCAAGTGAGGTAATCTTCACACAACCCATGTAATACATAAGGGAAAGAGATACATACTTGGCTTACAATCGCCACTTCACCCAATACATGAATAAAGCATTACATCAACCAGATACAATCAAGGTCCGACTACGGAACCAAAATAAAAGAAGACTACCCCAAAAGCTACACAGATCCCCGATCGACCCCAACTGGGCTCCACTACTGATCAACTAGCACGAAACGACACAAAGGACAAGATCTTCATCGAGCTCCTCCTTGAGCTTGGTTGCGTCACCTGCTCGGTAACATCGGCACCTGCAAACTGGTTTTGGAAGTATCTGTGAGTCACGGGGACTCAGCAATCTCGCACCCTCGCGATCAAGACTATTTAAGCATATAGGAAGGGTAAAAGGTATGAGGTGGAGCTGCAGCAAGCAACTAGCATATATGGTGGCTAGCTTATTCGCAAAAGAGAGCGAGAAGAGAAGGCAAAAGCACGGTCGAACAACTATGATCAAGAAGTGATCCTAGAACAACCTACGTCAAGCATAACTCCAACACCGTGTTCACTTCCCGAACTCCGCCGAGAAGAAACCATCACAGTAACACACGCGGTTGATGTATTTTAATTAAGGTCAACTTCAGGTTTTCTACAACCGGACGTTAACAAATTCCCATCTGCCCATAACCGCGGGCACGGCTTTCGAAAGTTCAAAACCCTACAGGGGTGTCCCAACTTAGCCCATCACAAGCTCTCACGGTCAACGAAGGATATTCCTTCTAGCGGGAAGACCCGATCAGGCTCGGAATCCCGGTTACAAGACATCCTCGACAATGGTAAAACAAGTCCAGCAAGACCACCCGCCGTGCCGACAAATCCCAATAGGAGCTGCACATATCTCGTTCTCAGGGCACACCGGATAAGCTAAGCGTAGGGGAGCCAACGTAACCCAAGTTGCCAAGGGACGGCCCCGCACGGTGCTCTGGGTTGGACCAACACTTAGACAAGCACTGGCCCGGGGGTTTAAAAATAAAGATGACCCTCGGGATGCGCGACTCCCAAGGGAAAAAGGCTAGGTGGTGAATGGTAAAACCAAGGTTGGGCCTTGCTGGAGAAGTTTTATTCAAAGCGAACTGTCAAGGGGTTCCCATTATAACCCAACCGTGTAAGGAACGCAAAATCCGGGAACATAACACCAATATGACGGAAACTAGGGCGGCAAGAGTGGAACAAAACACCAGGAATAAGGCCGAGCCTTCCACCCTTTACCAAGTATATAGATGCATTAATTAAATAAGAGATATTGTGATATCCCAACAAAAAATCCATGTTCCAAACATGGAACAAGCTCCAATCTTCACCTATAACTAACAACGCTATAAGAGGGGCTGAGCAAAGCGGTAACATAGCCAAACAACGGTTTGCTAGGACAAGGTGGGTTAGAGGCTTGGTTCAACAATATGGGAGGCATGATAAGCAAGTGGTAGGTATCGCAGCATAGGCATACCAAAAGAGCGAGCAACTAGCAAGCAAAGATATAAGTGATTTCGAGGGTATGGTCATCTTGCCTGAAATTCCGCAAGGAAGAAGAACGAGTCCATGAAGAAGACAAACGGACGTAGACGAACGGGTCCTCACAAATGCGACGTTACCGAAACCAACCCGAAGAAGCAAACACCGGAAAGAAGCACACAACATAGTAAACAACCACCACATAATCATTGCATGATGCACAACCAAGTATGATACATGTCCGGTTTAATGATACATGGCATGGCAAAGTGCACAAACAACTCTACAAGTTAAATGGAGCTCAATATGCAACGAGTTGCATATTGACGGAACACCACATCAATTATTTAGTTCACTCTAGGTTAGGTACTCAACAATATTAAATGTTGGTTAACATGGCAAGAGGTGAAACATAACAAAACTATACCATCTAACAATTTAAGTGAGGCCGGATATAACCAACAACAAATCTGGTAAATCCCCATATGCATTAACAATTTAATGCAACAACAATTTTAAACATTAAAGTTGTTAACATGATGCGGATGACATGTTCAAGTTCATGCAATATTTATGAAAATGTTGACATGATAAGATATGAGGCATTTGTCATCATGACGAAAACGAAAGGGGTGCCACGACAACGAATCCGAAAGTGATGCCACGGCAACATATCGGTTTTCGGTAACTCGATTGAGATACCGATGCAAAGGGGAAGTGTGCAGGAGCGTGTCGTGCAAGATGGTGGGGTGATCCCGGTAACCGGGTTGCCCACGAATTAGCGGCAGAAGAGGAGGACCGAGCAAGTGACAACTCGGGCACGATGCAAACATAGGGTGCAACTCGTACAACACATGCAAACGTTGTCAGACGGTCGTCTTGGGGTTATACCTTCGAAGCGTATCGGTTCGGTGCAAGTAGAGGAAGTAGACGTTCTCGCCACGTTCATAGTGGTAGTAGTTGTACTCATGCCGTGGTGGAAGTAGTGGTTTGCGTCGATGGTAGTGGTACATAGCAATCATGGACGAACTTGAGGGTCATCGGTACACGTTCATGGTTCTTAGTCTCACAAGTTTCCGTAGATGTTCAGGGGCACGGCGAGAAACTTGACGTCCACGGAGTCTTCGAGGGACGACGGTAGTGGTACTTGGCAAAATGCACGTCGGCGGCAGTTGTTCTCATATCGTCGTGGTACTTGGAGATTTCGGAGACGGCGGAAGGCGAACTTGTCGGTCCTCGTTGACCTAGTACTTGGCGTTGTTTCTGGTTCGGTGATCGTTTTAGGCGTAGGGCGTCGTGGAGGAACTTGACATTCTTAGCGATTCCGAAGACGAAGGTAGTGGTACTTAGCGCTCCGGTTCTTCCGGGGTAGTCGAACTCGACGAATCCGAAGGGGTACTCAGCGAAACCGCGCAGTTGTACACCTGTTGAAGTAGTGGTACTCCGATGTCGACGATTGTTGAACTTGGAGGGCCATCGGTAGTCTCCTGACTTGGGTCTCCGTGTGCACGTCTTGACAGGTCCGGGGGTTCTCGGTGGTGGCCATAGTCTTCCTGATGGCATCATGGTGGTCTAGCAGCCGCAACAACAAGGGCGTCAAGGCCCATGGGCGCAGAGGAGATGGAGGGGAGGCCGGTTCAGCGGTGAGGAGGATGCAGGGGAGGCCCGGGCAGCGCATGGGGCTGCTGTTGCTGCTCCGGCAAGCAGGCAGCGGGTCGTGGCGCTCGGGATCCCGCGTCCAGGTCGAGCGGGGCGAGGGAGCTACGGGACGGCATGGAGGTCGAGGAAGATGAGCTCCAGGCGGCGCTGGAGCATGGTGGCGGACGGCGAGCTTGCTCCGGCAAGGAAGGGGAGACAGACCGGCGATGCAGGAGGCCGACGCCGAAGGAGACCCTGGGCGGCGCAGCGGACATGGAGAAGAGGGAGGTATAGCGCGGGGCAGGGGAGATGGGATCGGGCCCCTGGTGCGATGCGTGCGTGAGAGTGGTGGCGAGGGAGAAAAACGAGCGGAGGGAGATGGGGAGCTGGGGTGTAGCGCGAGGGAGAGAAGTGGATCGGGGGAAAGGGATGAAGGGAGAGGCGGCGGTGGATGAGGACAAGAGGGAGTTGAGGATCGAGTGGTAGGCTATGGTTAGCTGCAAGTGGGCTGGTAAGGGAGTCCTGGATTAGGGGGTGTTCGGGTAGCCGGACTATACCTTCAGCCGGACTCCAGGACTATGAAGATACAAGATTGAAGACTTCGTCCCGTGTCCGGATGGGACTTTCCTTGGCGTGGAAGGCAAGCTTGGCGATGCGGATATTCAAGATCTCCTACCATTGTAACCGACTCTATGTAACCCTAACCCTATCCGGTGTCTATGTAAACCGGAGGGTTGTAGTCCGTAGGCAATCAACTCCATATACAACAATCATACCATAGGCTAGCTTCTAGGGTTTAGCCTCCTTGATCTCGTGGTAGATCTACTCTTGTACTACCCATATCATCAATATTAATCAAGCAGGACATAGGGTTTTACCTCCATCAAGAGGGCCCGAACCTGGGTAAAACATCGTGTTCCCTGCCTCCTGTTACCATCCAGCCTAGATGCACAGTTCGGGACCCACTACCCGAGATCCGCCGGTTTTGACACCGACATTGGTGCTTTCATTGAGAGTTCCTCTGTGTCGTCGCCTTTAGGCCCGATGGCTCCTTTGATCATCAACAACGATGCGGTCCAGGGTGAGACTTTGCTCCCCGGACAGATCTTCGTCTTTGGCGGCTTCGCTCTGCGGGCCAATTCGCTCGGCCACCTGGAGCAGATCGAAAGCTACGCCCCTGGCCATCAAGTCAGGTTTGGAAGCTTAAACTACACAGCTGACATCCGCGGAGACTTGATCTTCGACGGACTCGAGCCACGGCCAAGCGCGCCGCACTATCTCGAGAGGCATGATCTATCTCTGCCCCCGGACAGTGTCCTGGAGGCCGCACACGCATCGGTTCCGACCCCTAACTTGGAGCCTATTGCGCCAATCGAGGATGAGCGGTTGGACGTCACCTCGGGGGCTGCGATCCCAAAAGCGATCGAGTCGAACGCTAGCCCCGCACTCTACATGACTCGTGACTCCGAGGATCCGGACTCCTCCCCGGATTCCGAACCCCCCGCACCCCTGCCAATCGAATCCGATTGGGCGCCGATAATGGAGTTCACCGCCGCAGACATCTTTCAGCGTTCGCCTTTTGGCGACATCCTGAATTCTCTTAAGTCTCTCTCTTTATCAGGAGAGCCCTGGCCGGACTACGGTCAGCGAGGGTGGGATACGGGCGATGAGGAAATTCAAAGCCCACCCACCACCCACTTTGTAGCCACTGTCGACGATCTAACCGACATGCTTGACTTCAGCTCCGAAGACATTGACGGCATGGACGACGATGTAGGAGACGAACAGGAACCAGCACCTGTAGGGCGCTGGAAGGCCACCTCGTCATATGACATATATATATGGTGGATACTCCAAAAGATGGAGATGGCGATGGAACATTGGGGGATGATGCCCCCAAGAAACAGCCAAAGCGCCGGCATTAGCGGCGCCGCTCTAAATCCCGCCCAAGCAAAAACGGTGATTCCGGCACGAGAGATAATACTACCCCGGATAGTGCCGAAGAACACCCACCTCAGCAAGATTTGGCACAGGAAGATGGAGAAGCCAGCCCTCATGAGAAAGCGGCAGACCGAGAGGTCGAGGATGATAACTATACGCCTCCCTCCGAAAACGAGGCAAGCCTCGACGACGACGAATTCGTCATACCATCAGACCCCGCCGAACAAGAGTGTTTTAAACGCAGGCTTTTAGCCACGGCAAGCAGCCTCAAGAAAAAGCAGCAACAGCTTAGAGCTGCCCAAGATTTGCTAGCTGACAGATGGACTGAAGTCCTTGCGGCCGAAGAGTATGAACTCGAACGCCCCTCCAAGAGTTACCCGAAGCGCAGGCCGCTACCCCGATCAGAGGAGGAAGCACCTACATCACCAGCGCATGACATGGCAGACCGGCCACCTCGCGGCCGCGACAGAGATGCTTCTCGGCCCTCCATTCAAGCCATGCCCCGACGCCGCTCAACTAAGGCATGGGAAAATGCGCCCGACCTGCGAGACATACTGGAGGATAAGGCAAGACAAACAAGATCGATCTACGGATCACGCAGGCACCCTACGGCATGTGACAATGACCTTCACTCCGGATACAACAAATCCGGTCGGGCCGAACACAACAGACATAGCTCTTCCGAGCTGCGTCGTGATATAGCCCAGTACAGAGGCGCCGCACACCCGCTATGCTTCACGAATGAAGTAATGGATCATAAAATCCCAGAGGGTTTCAAACCCGTAAACATCAAATCATACGATGGCACAACAGATCCGGCGGTATGGATCGAGGATTATCTCCTTCACATCCACATGGCACGCGGCGATGATCTACACGCCATCAAATACCTCCTGCTCAAACTTAAAGGACCGGCCCAGCATTGGCTTAACAGCTTGCCAGCAGACTCAATCGGTTCTTGAGAGGACCTGGAAGCCGCATTCCTCGACAACTTCCAGGGCACTTACGTGCGACCGCTGGATGCCGACGACTTAAGCCACATAATTCAGCAGCCAGAGGAATTGGACAGACAATTCTGGAAACGGTTCCTAACAAAGAAAACCTAGATAGTCGACTGTCCGGACGCAGAGGCCCTAGCAGCCTTCAAGCATAACATCCGCGACGAGTGGCTTGCCCGGCACCTGGGACAGGAAAAGCCGAAATCCATGGCGGCCCTCACGACACTTATGACCCGCTTTTGCGCGGGAGAAGACAGCTGGCTAGCTCACAGTAACAACTTATCAAAGAACCCTGGTAATTCGGATACCAAGGACAAAATTGGCAGGACATGTTAGAATAAGCAAAAACGCTGCGTTAACAGCGACAGAAATGAGGACACGGCAGTCAATGCTGGATTCAAAGGCTATAAATCCGGTCAACGGAAAAAGCCATTCAAAAAGAATACTCAGGGCCCGTCCAGTTTGGACCGAATACTCGATTGCTTGTGCCAGATACATGGCACCCCCGAAAGGCCAGCCAATCACACTAACAGGGATTGTTGGGTGTTCAAGCAGGCAGGCAAGTTAAGGGCCGAAAACAGAGACAAGGGGCTACACAGCGACGACGAGGAGCCCAAGCCGCCGAACCACAATGGACAGAAGGGCTTTCCCCCACAAGTGCGGATGGTGAACATAATATACGGAACCCACATTCCCAAGCGGGAGCGGAAGCGTGCGCTACGGGACGTATACGCGATGGAGCCAGTCGCCCCAAAGTTGAACCCATGGTCCTCCTGCCCGATCACTTTGGATCGAAGGGACCATCCCACTAGCATCCGTCATGGCGGCTTCGCCGCATTGGTTCTCGACCCAATCATCGACGGATTTCATCTCACAAGAGTCCTCATGGACGGCGGCAGTAGCCTGAACCTGCTTTATCAGGATACAGTGCGGAAAATGGGCATAGATCCCTCAAGGATTAAGCCCACAAGAACGACCTTTAAAGGCATTATACCAGGTGTAGAAGCCAACTGTACAGGCTCAGTAACACTTGACGTGCTCTTCGGATCCCCGGACAATTTCCGGAGCGAAGAGTTAATCTTCGATATAGTCCTGTTTCGTAGTGGCTATCACGCCCTGCTCGGACGAACCGCATTCACAAAGTTCAATGCGGTGCCGCACTACGCATGTCTCAAGCTCAAGATGCCAAGCCCTCGAGGAGTAATTACGGTCAACGGAAACACCGAATGCTCCCTCCGTACGGAGGAGCATACGGCGGCTCTCGCAGCGGAGGTACAAAGTAGCCTTCTCAGGCAATTCTCCAGTCCGGCCATTAAAAAGCCAGACACTGCCAAGCGCGCCCGGAGTAACCCACAGCAAGACCGCCTGGCACACTCTGAGCAAGCGTAGCAATGCGGCCCCAACCCCAGCTTTCGTGACATAGCGAAACCAGTACCTCGCGTACATAACTACGCCCTTGAAATACCATGGGCACAGGGGAAGGGGCACAATAACGGCACGCCCAAAATACGGCTTAAAACGTACTAGGGGCTGCCGGATTCTTTTTTTAATTTTTTCTTACTTTCAGGACTCCATACTTCGGACGACCTGTTCGGCAATTCGACTGCCACACAAACGATGCAAGATCCAGGGAGGCAGGCAAGCCATGCCGCATTATGGAACTCCTAGGTGGTCTCTATTACGAGCGGTATACCTGTTTTAAATACAATTCCGCGGCCTGCCCCTGGTCAGGACATACTGAATAGTCCAATATCTTTTGCTTACCGCACTATTTGTATCGTTCTGCTTTGATAAATAGCCTCTCTATAAACAATGCTTAGCATTTTGTCTATTTTTTGCATTATCCTCTTTTCGCATATATGTTTATTAAATGACATGATTGCACCCGTACACCATGGTACGGCAAACACGCCAGGGGCTTCAGTACCCCTCATAATGGTGTGAGAAGTCCGTACACTTTCACAAGTGCGGCACCCCGAACTTATAGCACTATATACATCGGCCCCGAATCATGATTTGGGTCAATAGTTGGGTTTGCCCGGCTCCTATGTTTTGGTGCCTTACGTTCCGCTCTATCGGCTAAGGTAGCACTAGGAGAACCACTGTGATTGTGCCCCGGTTCAGCTGGGTTAAGCACCTCAGTGGAGAAAGCTAAAACTGACTGTCATGATGAGGCGAGAGACCGGTCGCTATTCGAGAGGTTTTTTGAGTCCCTAAAGACTTATGCCGCTTCGAGCGAGGAGCTGGCTTTGTCCGGCCAAGGCGTGGATAGCGCCCCGAACTCGATCTTCCGAACTAGGGGCTTCGCCGAAATTTAAAATTATAGAGTTCTACGGCTAAGTGAGAGTGTTCAAGCATTATAGTCCGATTGCCTGGTTCGTTGTGCTGAGTGCCTCCCTCGAAGGACCCAACTATGGGAAAAAGTGCGCTCAGGTTTATCCCGAACACCCCAGCACTAGTGGCATGGGGGCAGAAGCCGACGACTGGCCATCTCTCAATTTTTTGATAAACGGCTACACAGAAAGTAATATTTTAAATTCAATAAGCATTGCTTAGCGCATATGAACAAGTTTTCAGCGCACAGGATAAACACGAGCGAGTTCATTCAAAAATCACATCCTTGGTACATTCATCCGCCACAAGGCGGGCACCTGCAAGAACATCCTTGTAGTAGTTCTCGGGCTTTCGATGCTCCTTCCCCGGCGGCGGCCCGTCCTTCACAAGCTTCTCACCGTCCAGCTTACCCCAGTGCACCTTTGCACGGGCAAGGGCCCGACGGGCACCTTCGATGTAGACGGAGCGCTTGATGACCTCGAGCCTCGGACAGGCCTCCACCAGCCGCCGCACCATCCCGAAATAGCTCCCAGGCAGGGCCTCTCCGGGCCACAGTCGAACTATGAAGCCCTTCATGGCCTGTTCGGCCGCCTTGTGGAGCTCGACCAGCTATTTCAGCTGGTCGCTCAAAGGCATAGGGTGTCCAGCCTCAGAATACTGAGACCAGAACACCTTCTCCGTCGAGCTGCCCTCTTCAGCTCGGTAGAATGAGGCGGCATCGGATACGCTGCGGGGAAGATCTGCGAATGCCCCTGGAGAGCTCCGGATTCGGGTAAGTAACAGGTAGTTTACTTTTATATTTCTGCTTTGCATGAAGAATGCCTTACCCGCTGCTATCTTCCTCATCTCCTCCAACTCTTGGAGGGCCTTTTGGGCTTCGGCCTTGGCAGACTTGGCAGTCTCAAGGGCCGTCGCGAGCTCGGATGCTTGCGCCTTTGACTCAAGCTCCAAACTCTCATGTTTTTTCATGAGAGCCTGAAGCTCTCGCTGCACCTCGCCGACCTGAGCCCCAAGTCTGTCTCGCTCGGTGTGCTCTGCGGCCATTTTCCTTTCGGCCTCAGACAGCGCCTGCTTAAGGGTCGCCACCTCAGTCGTGGCCCCTACAATAAGTAGTACAATCCTATTATTTTTTTGCAATCACGCCTTTTTATAGGAACTTTTTCTGTAAGGTATTTTTTACCTTCTTTCTCCTCGAGCTGCCGCTTGGCAAGGCCGAGTTCTTGCTCGGTCCGCTCGAGGTCCTGCTTCAGGACACCCACCTCCGCAGTCAGAGCGGCGGTGGATAGCAGCGAAGCCTGCATACGCATATTGACTCTTTTTGTTAGACTCCTGTGAAATTTAATAGATCATCTATTCGGCTTTTCTTTCCGAACGCCAAACAGAGCATCAGGGGCTACTGTCTATGCGGTAATATTTTTACATATTTTTACTTACCTCGAAGCCTGTTAGAAGGCTAGCGCAAGCTTCAGTAAGTCCGCTCTTGGCGGACTGAACCTTCTGGATCACCGTACTCATAATAGGACGGTGCCCCTCGTCGATGGAGGCGCCGTCAAGCACCTCCAGCAGATTGTCCGGCACCTCCGGTTGGACGGAGGCCGCCGGCTCAGAAGGCTTGCTCCTCTTGGAAGGAGTTCGCCTACCGCGGTCCGGAACTGTAGAAGATTCTGGCGTGGTGTCCGGCACAAAGCCGGACTTAGAGCCCTGGGGGGCCTTATCCCCTTCACTCCTGGAGTCCGGGAGGTTGCCTTGCAGCTCCTCCAGGACCACCTCCTCCTGCCCCGGAGCTTGTCGCGACGCCACTTCGGCGTCGTCTACAGTGCGGGGGGAGACAGCGGGCGGAACTGAGTTCACGTCCGATGAGTCCAGGGAGCCGCCCGACGATTCGTTGAATTCGGCCTGGGGCGGGCTGCATAATTACGTTTGACATTAGGGACAGCTATGCAACAAAGGAACATCATGAGTTACTCTGATGTCCGAACTTACGATTTCGCCGGATGCTTGGCCCTGTTTGGCCACTCCTCTTCACCCTCTTCGGCGTCGGGGGAGTAGTCCGGCGGAGGGGTCTTCCTTTTCCTAGACCCCTCGGCCTCCCCCGTTGGGGCGGCCTTCCTCTTCTCTCCTCCCTCCGCTGGGGGGGAGAGTTTTCTTCTTCCTCCTCCTCGTTTTCACGGGAAGAGGGCGTCTCGGACTCGTCGGATGACGAGTCCAACACCACCATGTTACGGGCACTCCTTTGAGTCCCCGTGGTCTTCTTCTTCTTGGCCTTCTTCTCTGGCACCACATAAGGCGCCGGAACTAGCAGCTTCACTAGTAGAGCTGGGGCTGGGTCTTCGGGCAGCGGAGCCGGACAGTTAATCGGTCCGGATATCGCCCGCCAAGCCTGTCAAAGGTAAGGGAGTTTAGATCCCGCATAGAGTCAAACTATGAAGAAAGCTTAACATCCTGTAAAAGGTGAAGATAGCTTACCTCGCTAGCGTGACGCTGCGAGCTGTATCCGCGGTCCTCGGAAGCGGATGCGGGAGCCTCGGCGCCCTTAAATAGCACCTTCCAGGCATCTACGTACGTCGTGTCGAAGAGCCTGCTAAGGGTTTGGTGCTGCGTCGGGTCGAACTCCCACAGATTAAAATCCCGTTGTTGGCACGGGAGGATCCGGCGGACGAGCATAAACTGGATTACATTAACAAGCCGGATTGGCTTGTTCACCAGGGACTGGATGCATGTTTGCAATCTGGTCACCTCTTTTTCGTCACCCCACGACAGGCCCGTCTCTTTCCAGGACATAAGCCGCGTGGGGGTCCAGATCGGAACTCGGGGGCTGCGGTCCATTTTGGATCGCGTGGCTCAGTGATGTAAAACCACCCGGATTGCCACCCCTTTAGGGTCTCCACAAAAGAGCCCTCGAACCATAGGACGTTGGCCATCTTGCCCGCCATGGCGCCTCCGCACTCCGCCTGGCTGCCACGCACCACCTTGGGCTTGACGTTTAAGGTCTTGAGCCAGAGGCCGAAATGAGGGCGGACGCGGAGGAAAGCCTCGCACACGATGATAAACACCGAGATGTTGAGGATGAAGTTCTGGGACAGATCGTGGAAATCCAGGCCGTAATAGAACATGAGCCCCCGGACAAATGGGTGGAGTGGAAAACCCAGTCCGCGGAGGAAGTGGGGGAGAAATACTACCCTCTCATGGGGCCTTGGGGTGGGGAGAAGCTGCCCCTTTTCGGAAAGCCGGTGCGCGATGTCCTTGGACAGGTATCCGGCCTTCCTTAGCTTCTTGACTTGGCCCTCCGTAGCGGAGGAGACCATCCACTTGCCTCCCGCTCCGGACATTGCTGGAGAAGGTTGAGGTGGGAAGTGCGGGCTTGGGCGCTGGAGCTCGAGTGCGCAGGAGATGGATAGGCAAAGGAGGAAGAGGCGTAGGTAAAAAGGTGGATCCTTATCCCCTTATATGGGCGGATGCGGTTGTGCGTCCCCACCAGCCTAGTAAAACTCGCTTGCCTGCCAAGCGCCGTGATAAGTAGCGCGGTTGGGTTACCCACGTCCGTATTGATGAGAATCTCGTAAAGGGGGTACACGATCTCTGCTTTGACAAGACGTGCCAAGGAAACCGCCTCGCAAAACATGCTGAGGTGGAAAAGTAAAAACGATTCGAGTAAAGGACTTGGCCGTAGTGTGATGACACACTGCGGAATACGTCAGCAGTTTTGATTTGTGTTAATATTATTCTCTCTATGGCAATATGTGGAAGCTTATTTTGCAAAGCCGGACATTACTCTTGGTGTTTACAATCTTCTATGAAGGACTTGTAGGAGGAACCCGCCTTGCAATGCCAAAGACAATTTGCGCGCCGGACTCGTCGTCATTGAAGCCTGGTTCAGGGGCTACTGAGGGAGTCTTGGATTAGGGGGTGTTCGGGTAGCCGGACTATACCTTCAGCCGGACTCCAGGACTATGAAGATACAAGATTGAAGACTTCGTCCCGTGTCCGGATGGGACTTTCCTTGGCGTGGAAGGCAAGCTTGGCGATGCGGATATTCAAGATCTCCTACCATTGTAACTGACTCTATGTAACCCTAACCCTATCCGATGTCTATATAAACCGGAGGGTTGTAGTCCGTAGGTAATCAACTCCATATACAACAATCGTACCATAGGCTAGCTTCTAGGGTTTAGCCTCCTTGATCTCATGGTAGATCTACTCTTGTACTACCCATATCATCAATGTTAATCAAGCAGGACGTAGGGTTTTACCTCCATCAAGAGGGCCCGAACCTGGGTAAAACATCGTGTTCCCTGCCTCCTGTTACCATCTGGCCTAGACGCATAGTTCGGGACCCACTACCCGAGATCCGCCGGTTTTGACACCGACAGCTGGCGCGGGAGGCCTTGGGCCGGCCGGCCTGAGGCTGCAGCTGGGCTCCCTCCCCTTTTCAAAATCTTCCCTATCTTAAATTTATTGTTTATATAATTAAACAACCAACAAAAGGGGAAAAACCAGGGGTTTTTGGTTAGGAATATGAGATATATAAAAAATATATCTGGAACCCTGGATTTATGTAGGGTTTGAATAAATTGCTCTCGCATTTTTAGAAGGTAGAAAAATAATTAGAGTTTGAATTATTCTCAAACTTCAATCATTTTTGAACCTGACCAAAACAACTTCGAATGGGATGAAATCTGACAGAGAGGGTGTAGGAAAAAAGGCAAGATTTATAGGGAAAAGATGAAAATTAATGGAGGAGGAATAAGGTCGCTTGCAAAGACATGAAAGAAGAAGGAAGTGAGAGGGATGATGCATGGGTATGGCTTGAGAGAGAGATGACAAGGAAAAATATATGAGGTTAAGTCGGATAGAAGAAGAGTTGAAGAGTAATGCAATTGTGTGATGGGTGATTCCAAGTTAATGGGATATTTAATATAGCTCCCAAATATAGGGAGGATATGTTATAAAGAGAATCACCATGTGAATTCCCTCCATTTAAATGGATCGAAGATCCATACGGTTTATTTAGTTGAGACGCAAAAGACTTATGAGATGAAGGCATGATGACATGATGCAATGCACATGATGCAATGAACCAAACAAATCACACGACGAAACCCGGAAACCCTGGAAGGCATCTGAAGATCCGGTCTTGGGGCGTCACACATCCCATCCTACTTGTGCAGAAGCCCAGGAGAAGAGAGAGAAAGCAAAGGCTGCAAAAGTAGCAAAGGCAGCAAGTGCACTCGATGCCTCCACAATGATGCTCAAGAGCAAGCAAGATGAACTCAGTTATCTGCTTGAGGCTAGAGTGAGAATTGAGAAGGGCTTGGCCACCCTGACTCAAAATCAAGGCTCAACTTGATTGTGCTGCCAAGGAGATTATGTTGACACACTCTTCTGAGGATGTGATCATCTATGCCGCTCATGATGAAACCATTCGACTGTTTTCTCTCAATGAGAAGGACGAGTTACGTGCAATTTCTCAGATTCCAGTTGTTTGTGAGTACCAAGATGTCTTTCCAGAAGAGCTTCCGGGAATGCCTCCTCACCGGTAGTTGAATTTGTTATCGATCTTGAGCCTGGTACTGAACCTGTTTGCAAGTGTCCATGAAAGCTTGGACCGAAGGAGTTGAAGGAATTGAAGAAACAGCTCAATGAACAAGAGCGTCTGGGTTTGATCAGACCGAGTTCATCTCCGTGGGGTTGTGGTGTTCTTTTTGTCCAGAAGAAGGATGGCACGGACCGACTCTACATCGATTACTGCCCATTGAACAAGAAGACAATCAAGAACATGTATCCACTTCCCAACATCAATGAGCTATTGGAGCAACTTAAAGGTGCTAAAGTGTTCTCCAAGCTTGAACTCCGCATGGGTTATCATCAGATTCGCATTCGTGAACAAGATATTCCCAAGACAGCATTCAGAACAAGCTTTGGTTCTTATTAATATACTGTCATGTCTTTCGGCCTTGTCAATGCTCCTCCAACATTTTCTCGCATGATGAACTTCATCTTCAACCCCTACACAAATGAATTCGTCCTGGTGTATCTCGATGATATCTTGGTCTTCTCCAAGAACAAGAAGGATCATGCCAAGCATATGCATTGGTGCTCGACAAGCTCGGAGAGTATCAATTCTATGCGAAGTTTTCCAAATGTGAGTTTTGGCTTGATGAAGTTCTTTACCTTGGTCATATCATCTCTGCCAAAGGCATTGCTGTTAATCTGGAGAAGGTTTCTGCAATTGTGAACTGGGAACCTCTCAGAATGTCAAGTAGCTCCGCAGTTTTCTTGGACTTGCAACCTATTGCCGAAGATTCGTTGAGAATTTCTTAAAGATTGCAAAGCCTCTTTCCAACCTCCTCCAGAAGCATGTCAAGTATGGCTGGACTCCTGAGTGTGACGTTGCTTTCAACACTCTAAAAGAGAAGCTAGTCTCAGCTCCTGTCTTAACTCCTACTGATGAATCCAAGCCATATGAAGTTTTTTATGATGCCTCTTTGCAAGGTCTCGGTGCTGTGTTAATACAAGAGAAGAAAGTTGTGGCCTATACCTCTCGTCAGTTGAAGCCCAACGAAAGGAACTACCCCACTCACGATCTTGAGTTGGCGGCAGTTGTCCATGCATTAATAACATGGAGACAACTCTTGTTGGGAAGGAAAGTGGACATTTTCACCGATCATAAGAGCCTCAAATATATCTTCACTCAACCCATCCTCAACCTCAGGCAAACTCGTTGGGTCAAAATGATTCAAGAGTACAACCCAAGTATTGAATATACTTCAGGCAAGGCCAATGTGATTGCAGATGCTTTGAGCAAGAAGGCTTACTACAACACCTCAATCCTCAAGCCATTCCAACCAGATCTTTGTGAAGGTTTTCGCAAGCTCAACCTCTGATGACCCACAAGTATAGGGGATCTATTGTAGTCCTTTCGATAAGTAAGAGTGTCGAACCCAACGAGGGGTAGAAGGAAATGATAAGTGGTTTTCAGCAAGGTATTCTCTGCAAGCACTAAAATTATAGGTAACCGATAGTTTTGTGATAAGATAATTTGTAACGAGGAACAAGTAACAAAAGTAAATAAAGTACAGCAAGATGGCCCAATCCTTTTTGTAGCAAAGGACAAGCCTGAACAAACTCTTATATAGAAGAAAGTGCTCCCGAGGACACATGGGAATTATCGTCAAGCTAGGTTTCATCATGTTCATATGATTCGCGTTCGGTACTTTGATAATTTGGTATGTGGGTGGACCGGTGCTTGGGTGATGTCCCTACTTGGACAAGCATCCCACTTATGATTAACCTCTATTGCAAGCATCCGCAACTACAACAAAAGTATTAAGGTAAACCTAACCATAGCATGAAACATGTGGATCCAAATCAGCCCCTTACGAAGCAACGCATAAACTAGGGTTTAAGCTTCTGTCACTCTAGCAACCCATCATCTACTTATTACTTCCCAATGCCTTCCTCTAGGCCCAAATAATGGCGAAGTGTCATGTAGTCGACGTTCACATAACACCACTAGAGGAGAGACAACATACATCTCATCAAAATATTGAAAGAAAACCAAATTTACATGACTACTAATAGCAAGACTTCTCCCATGTCCTCAGGAACAAACGTAACTACTCACAAATCATATTCATGTTCATAATAAGAGGGGTATTAATATGCATATAGGATCTAAACATATGATCTTCCACCAAATAAACCAACTAGCATCAACTACAAGGAGTAATTAACACTACTAGCAACCCACGGGTACCAATCCCAGACATAGAGACAAGAATTGGATACAAGAGATGAACTAGGGTTTGAGAGGAGATGGTGTTGGTGAAGATGTTGATGGAGATTCCCCCCCTCCCGATGAGAGGATCGTTGGTGATGACGATGGCGATGATTTCCCCCTCCCGAAGGGAAGTTTCCCTGGCAGAACAGCTCTGCCGGAGCTCTAGATTGGTTCCGCCAAGGTTCCGCCTCGTGGCGGCGGAGTCTTGTCCCGAAAGCTTGCTTATGATTTTTTCCTCAAGAAAGACTCCATATAGCAGAAGATGGGCATCGGAGGGCCACCAGGGGGCCCACGATGCAGGCGGCGTGCCCAGGGGGGTAGGGCGCCCCCCACCCTCGTGGCCAGGGTGTGGCCCCCCTCTGGAACTTCTTGCGCTCAGTATTTTTTATATATTCTAAAAATGACTTCCGTGAAGTTTCAGGACTTTTGGAGCTGTGTAGAATAGGTCTCTAATATTTGCTCCTTTTCCAGCCCAGAATCCCAGCTGCCGTCATTCTCCCTCTTTATGTAAACCTTGTAAAATAAGAGAGAATAGGCATAAGTCTTGTGACATAATGTGTAATAACAGCCCATAATGCAATAAATATCGATATAAAAGCTTGACGCAAAATGGACGTATCAACTCCCCCAAGCTTAGACCTCGCTTGTCGTCAAGCGAAAGCCGAAATCGAAAAATATTTCCACATGTTTAGAGATAGAGGTGTCGATAAAAATAAAATATGGACAAGAGGGCATCATGATCATTCTTAGAATAGCAACTTATATAATTCTTGTCATATGATCTCTTATGGTATAGTAACAATTCAATCAAAATTTCAAGTATGAATCATAAACTTCATTGAAAACTAACAAACTATAATCTCAGTCATTGGAGGAATTGCAATTTATCATAACCTAGGAAAGAGTCAATATAAGAGCTTTTCAGCAAGTCCACATACTCAACTATCATATAGTCTTTCACAATTGCTAACACTCACGCCATACTTATGGGTATGGAGTTTTAATCGGACACAGAGAAAGATAGGGGCTTATAGTTTTGCCTCCCAACGTTTTAACTCAAGGGTAATGTCAACAATAATAGTTCATGAAAACTCACTTCCAATTTGCCATATATACCAGGATCTTTCCAACATGTTGTGCTTGCCAAAAGATAAAATGTAAAAGGAAGGGTGAAGATCACCATGACACTTATGCAAGGTAGGAGATAAAAGTAAAAGATAGGCCCTTCGTAGAGGGAAGCAGAGGTTGTCATGCCCTTTTATGGTTGGAAGCACAAAATCTTAATGCGAAAGAACGTCACTTTATATTGCCACTTGTGATATGGACCTTTATTATGCAGTCTGTCACTTTTATTTCTTCCGTATCACAGGATCATATAAAGCTTATTTTCTCCCACACTAATAAGTCATACATATTTAGAGGGCAATTTTTATTGCTTGCACCGAAGACAACTTACTTGAGGGATCTTACTCAATCCATAGGTAGGTATGGTGGACTCTCATGGAAAAACTGGTTTAAGGTTGTTTGGAAGCACAAGTAGTATCTCTACTTGGTGCAAGGAATTTGGCTAGCATGAGGGGGAAAAGCAAGCTCAATCATGTTGGATGATCCATGACAATATAATTTATCTCAGATGTAAGAAAACATAACCCATTACGTTGTCTTCCTTGTCCAACGTCAACTCTTTAGCATGTCATATTTTAATGAGTGCTCACAATCATAAAAGATGTCCAAGATAGTGTATTTATATGTGAAGACCTCTCTTTCTTCATTACTTCCTATTAATTGCAACGATGACCAAAACTATGTTTGTCAACTCTCAACAACTTTTATTCATCATACTCTTTCTATGTGAGCTCATTACTCTCCATAAGATCCATATGAGCTCTTTGTTTCTTTTTATTTCTTCTCTTTTCTTTTATTCACTCAAGATTATGGAAAAATAATCAAGCCCTTGACTCAACACTAATCTTTATTATAAATAGCTCACGAACTCGATTACATAGAAGGATCATAAAGCAAAACTCACAACTAGATCATACTAAAACTTTATGCTACTAGATCAAGATATTACCAAAAGGATCAAACTAATAAAAACGGTAAAGATAGAAGTGATGGTGATACGATACCGGGGCACTCCCCCAAGCTTGGCAGTTGCCAAGGGGAGTGCCCATCCTAGATACTCAATTCTTCTTTGTTGGTGGAGAGAGTGGAGTTGTTGATGATGTAGGCTTGTTTTCCTTCTTCCAAGGCATAGGCTCGCCATCATAGAAGGACGATCGAGTCTCCTGAATCCTCAAATCTGCAGCCAAACTCATCCTCTTGAATCAATACTCATACTCACAGTTTTGGTTTTGCAGGTCATAGATCTGGGCTTGTAGGTGCTCGATTTTCTCGTGAAGCTTGAAGATGGCCTCCCCAATGTCCTTGGCATCCAGCTTGTTGTTGTTGGTTAACTCCGTGATCATAATGTGATTGGAGTCAAGTCCACGCTCCACCATCTCCTGCCACATGAAAACGTGTTGCTCCATTGCCTCGAGCCTTGTTTCCACGCTTCCGGTCCTCCTTGGTCCCTCAACATCGCGGATGTCCAACAACCCCTCACGCATCTCAATGGTTTGAGGGTGTTGCAGCACCTCCGTGAGGTAGGGGTTGATGACCTTCTCGAAGAACTTGTCCTTGGGGGCACCTGAGGATGACATGACCACCTAGATCTGTCAGATAAACAGCTCGAAAAAAAAGATGAGAGATATTTGCGTGATACAAGAGCCAAAACCTCTCGGAGATTATATAATGAATTTTTACCGAACAAAAGAAGTATCGTGCAAGAAAACAGAGTTCGGAGAGCACACGAGGTGCCCACGAGGCAGGGGCACCCTAGGGGGTAGGGCGCGCCCTCCACCCTCGTGGAGCCCTCGTGTCCTTCTCGGACTGCTTCTTATTTTTCTATTTTTCTAAATATTCCAAAACGGAGAAAAATTGCCATTAGAACTGTTTTGGAGTCGGTTTACTTACCGTACCACATACCTATTCCTTTTTGGAGCCCGAAACGTTCCGGAAAGTGTCCCTTATGTATTCCTCCGGGGTTACGGTTTCAATAACACTGGTTTCAACATTTATAGGATTACCTGAGATATAATGTTTGATTCTTTGACCGTTCACCACCTTCGGATTTGTGCCTTCGAAGTTGTTGATTTTTATGGCACCGAAACGATAGACCTCCTCGATAACGTAAGGACCTTCCCATTTAGAGAGAAGCTTTCCTACAAAAAATCTTAAACGAGAGTTGTATAGCAATACATAATCACCTATATTAAACTCACGCTTTTGTATCCTTTTTTCATGCCATCTGTTAACCTTTTCTTTAAACAATTTGGCATTCTCATAGGCTTGAGTTCTCCATTCATCAAGTCAGCTAATGTCAAACAACCTTTTCTCACCGGCAAGTTTGAAATCATAATTGAGCTCTTTAATAGCCCAATATGCCTTATGTTCTAGTTCAAGAGGTAAGTGACATGCTTTTCCATAAACCATTTTATACGGAGACATACCCATAGGATTTTTATATGCAGTTCTATAGGCCCATAATGCATCATCAAGTTTCTTGGACCAATTCTTTCTAGATCTATTAACAGTCTTTTGCAAAATTAATTTGAGTTCTCTATTACTCAATTCTACTTGACCACTAGACTGTGGGTGATAAGGAGATGCAATTCTATGATTAACATCATACTTAGCAAGCATTTTACGGAAAGCACCATGAATAAAATGTGAACCATCATCAGTCATTAGATATCTAGGGACTCCAAACCTCGGAAAAATAACTTCTTTAAGCATCTTAATAGAGGTGTTATGATCAGCACTACTAGTTGGAATAGCTTCTACCCACTTAGTAACATAATCAATAGCAACTAAAATATGTGTATATCCATTAGAGGAAGGAAAAGGCCCCATATAATCAAAGCCCAAAACATCAAATGGTTCAATAACAAGTGAATAATTCATAGGAATTTCATGACGTCTACTAATATTACCAATTCTTTGACATTCATAACAAGATAAGACAAACTTGCGGGCATCCTTGAAGAGAGTAGGCCAATAAAAACCGGATTGCAATACCTTATGTGCAGTTTTATCTCCAACATGGTGTCCTCCATAAGCCTCGGAGTGACACTTGCGTAGGATCTGTTCCTGTTCATGCTCACGTACACAACGTCTAATAATACCATGTACTCCTTCTTTATAAAGGTGTGGGTCATCCCAGAAGTAATGTCGTAAATCATAGAAAAACTTTTTCTTTTGCTGGTATGTGAAACTAGGTGGTATAAACTTAGCAACAATGTAATTAGCATAATCAGCATACCATGGAGCAGTGTGAGAATCATTTATGACATTTAATTGTTCATCAAGAAAGCTATCATCAATGGGTAGTGGGTCATCAAGAACATTTTCTAACCTAGACAAGTTGTCTGCAACGGGGTTCTCAGCTCCCTTTCTATCAATAATATGCAAATCAAATTCTTGTAGCAAGAGAACCCATCTAATAAGTCTAGGTTTAGCATCTTTCTTTTCAATAAGATATTTAATAGTAGCATGATCGGTGTGAATAGTTACTTTAGAATCGACAATATAAGGTCTGAACTTACCACAAGCAAATACAACTGCTAAGAATTCTTTTTCAGTAGTAGCATAATTTCTCTGGGCATTGTCTAGAGTTTTACTAGCATATTGAATAACATTTAATTTCTTATCAACTCTTTGCCCTAGAACAACACCTACATCATAATCACTAGCATCACACATAATTTCAAAAGATAAATTCCAATCAGGTGGCTGAACAATAGGTGCAGAGATCAATGCTTTCTTAAGTATTTCAAATGCTTCTACACAATCATTATCAAAGACGAACGGTATATCTTTTTGTAATAAATTAGTAAGAGGCCGAGAAATTTTTGAGAAGTCCTTAATGAACCTCTATAAAAACTGGCATGACCAAGGAAACTTCTTATACCTTTGATGTCCTTGGGACACGACATCTTTTCAGTAGCATCAACTTTAGCTTTATCAACTTCAATGCCCCTTTCAGAAATTTTGTGCCCCAAGACAATACCTTCATTAACCATAAAGTGGCATTTCTCCCAATTCAATACAGGGATAGTTTCTTCACATCTCTGCAAAACTCAATCAAGGTTGCTTAAGTAATCATCAAAAGAGGATCCATAAATGGAGAAATCATCCATGAATACCTCACATATCTTTTCACAAAAATTAGAAATATAGCCATCATGCATCTTTGAAAGGTAGCAGGTGCATTACATAAACCAAAAGGCATACGTCCATAAGCAAAAGCACCGAAAGGGCAAGTAAAAGTGGTCTCAGATTGATCATCGGCTGATACAGGTATTTGAGAGAAGCCAGAATAACCCTCTAGAAAGCAAAAATGTGTATGTTTGGATAATCTTTCTAGCATTTGATCAATAGAAGGTAAGGGGTAATGATCCTTTTAATAGCCTGATTTAATTTGCGGAAATCAATTACCATCCTATAACTTGTAATAATTCTTTGTGGGATCAATTCATCTTTATCATTAGGAACGACAGTAATACCTCCCTTCTTGGGAACACAATGGACAGGACTTACCCACTGACTATCAGCAACAGGATAAATTATACCTGCCTTAAGGAGCTTTAGTATTTCTTTTCTTACCACTTCTTTCATCTTAGGATTCAGTCGTCGTTGGTGATCGATAATTGGTTTGGCTTCTTTCTCCAAATTTATTTTGTGTTGACATAGAGTGGGACTAATGCCCTTAAGATCATCAAGAGTATATCCAATAGCAGCACGGTGCTTCTTCAGAGTTTTCAATAATATTTCTTCCTCCTTCTCTGAAAGGTTAGAACTAATAATAATAGGATATATCTTCTTTTCATCAAGATAAGCATATTTAAGAGTATCAGGCAAAGGTTTAAGATCAAACATGGGATCACCTTTGGGTGGAGGGGGATCCCCTAAGATTTCAACAGGCAAGTTATGTTTCAGAATAGGTCGCTGTTTAAAGAACACCTCATTTATTTCCCTTCTTTCATTCATACACATATCATTTTCATGGTCTAGCAAATATTGTTCTAAAGGATCACTAGGAGGTACGGCAATAGAAGCAAGACCAATAATTTCATCTTTACTAGGCAATTCTTCTTCACGGTGTTGTCTACGAAATTTAGAAAAGTTGAACTCATGAGACATATCACCTAAACCAATAGTAATAACATCCTTTTTGCAGTCTATCTTAGCATTAACAGTGTTTAAGAAGGGTCTAGCCAATATAATGGGACAAAAGCTATCTTGTGGGGAACCAAGAACAAGAAAATCAACAGGATATTTAGTTTTCCCACACAAGACTTTAACATCTCTAACAATCCCAATTGTTGAAATAGTATCTCTATTGGCAAGTTTAATTGTGACATCAATATCTTCTAACTCAGCAGGTGCAATATCATGCATAATTTCGTTGTACAAGTCAATAGGTATTGCACTAGCACTAGCACCCATATCACACAAGCCATGATAACAATGATCTCCTATTTTAACAGAAATAACAGCCATGCCTACCACAGGTCTATGTTTATCTTTAGCACAAGGTTTAGCAATTCTAGCAGTTTCATCACAGAAATAGATAACATGCCCATCAATATTATCAGCCAAGAGATCCTTAACAATAGCAATATTAGGTTCAACTTTAACTTGCTCAGGAGGTGTATAGGTTCTAATATTGCTTTTACGAACCATAGTTGAAGCTTTAGCATGATCTTTTATCCTAACAGGAAAAGGTGGTTTCTCAGCATAAGCAGTAGGAATAATAGGATCATTATAAGTGACAGTCTTTTCTTCAACTTTAATAGGTGCAACTACTTTTACTTCAATGGGAGGATGATATTTAAACCAATTCTCTTTAGGAAGATCAATATGAGTAGCAAAAGATTCACAGAAAGAAGCTACTATCTCAAAGTCAAGTCCATATTTAGTGCTAAATTTACGAAAAACATCGGTATCCATAAAAGATTTAACACAATCAAACTTAGGTGTCATACCTGACTTCTTACCTTCGTCGAGATCCCAATCTTTAGAGTTGCATTTAGTTCTTTCCAATAAATCCCATTTGAATTCAATAGTCTTCATCATTAAAGAGCCATCACAAGAAGTATCGAGCATGGTGCGATTGTTATCAGAAAGCTGAGTATAAATTTTTTGGATAATCATTTCTCTTGAGAGCTCATGATTGGGGCATGAATATAACATTGATTTAAGCCTCCCCCAATCTTGAGCGATGCTTTCTCCTTCACGAGGCCAGAAATTATATATATAATTACGATCACGATGAACAAGATGCATAGGATAAAACTTCCGATGAAATTCCAATTTCAATCGTTTCTAGTTCCATGATCCCATATCATCACATAGCCTATACCATGTCAATGCATCCCCCTGCAAAGATAAAGGGAAGACCTTCTTCTTGATAACATCATCGGGCATACCTGCAAGCTTAAATAATCCACAAACTTCATCCACATATATTAGGTGCTCATCAGGATGTAATGTTCCATCTCCTGAAAAAGGATTAGCTAGCAGTTTTTCTATCATACCCGAAGGAATTTCAAAGTAGACACTTTCATTTTCATTTTCAGTAGGTTCAGTAGGTTGAGGAGCAACTCTTTGCACTACTGGTCGAGGTGAAGATACCCCGAACAAGCCCCTCACAGGATTACTTTCCATAGTAACAAGTGACAGTAATTTTCAGCACACTATATAAATTTTTTCCTTACCAAATTCCACCTACCAAAGGCGCTTCACTCCCTGGCAACGGCGCCATAAAAGAGCCTTGATGACCCACAAGTATAGGGGATCTATCGTAGTCCTTTCGATAAGTAAGAGTGTTGAACCCAACGAGGAGCAGAAGGAAATGATAAGCGGTTTTTAGCAAGGTATTCTCTACAAGCACTGAAATTATAGGTAACAGATAGTTTGGTGATAAGATAATTTGTAATGAGCAACAAGTAACAAAAGTAAATAAAGTGCAGCAAGATGGCCCAATCCTTTTTGTAGAAAAGGACAATCCTGGACAAACTCTTATATAGAAGAAAGCGCTCCCGAGGACACATGGGAATTATCGTTAAACTAGGTTTCATCACGTTCATATGATTCACATTCGGTACTTTGATAATTTGGTATGTGGGTGGACCGGTGCTTGGGTGCTGTCCTTACTTGGACAAGCATCCCACTTATGATTAACCTCTATTGCAAGCATCCGCAACTACAACAAAAGTATTAAGGTAAACGTAACCATAGCATGAGACATGTGGATCCAAATCAGCCCCTCACGAAGCAACGCATAAACTAGGGTTTAAGCTTCTGTCACTCTAGTAACCCATCATCTACTTATTACTTCCCAATGCCTTCCTCTAGGCCCAAATAATGGTGAAGTGTCATGTAGTCGATGTTCACATAACACCACTAGAGGAGAGACAACATACATCTCATCAAAATATCGAACGAATACCAAATTCACATGACTACTAATAGCAAGACTTCTCCCATGTCCTCAGGAACAAACGTAACTACTCACAAAGCATATGCATGTTCATAATCAGAGGGGTATTAATATGCATATAGGATCTGAACATATGATCTTCCACCAAATAAACCAACTAGCATCAACTACAAGGAGTAATTAGCACTACTAGCAACCCACAGGTACCAATCCGAGACTTAGAGACAAGAATTGGATAGAAGAGATGAACTAGGGTTTGAGAGGAGATGGTGCTAGTGAAGATGTTGATGGAGATTGGCCCCCTCCCGATGAGAGGATCGTTGGTGATGACGATGGCAATGATTTCCCCCTCCCAGAGGGAAGTTTCCCTGACAGAACAGCTCCGCCAGAGCCCTAGATTGGTTCCACCAAGGTTCCGCCTCGTGGCGGCGAAGTCTCGTCCCGAAAGCTTGCTTATGATTTTTTCCTCAACGAAAGACTCCATATAGCAGAAGATGGGCATCGGAGGGCCACCAGGGGGCCCATGAGGCAGGGGGTGCACCCAGGGGGGTAGGGCGTGCCCCCCACCCTCATGGCCAGGGTGTGGCCCCCCTCTAGAACTTCTTATGCTCAGTATTTCTTATATATTCTGAAAATGACTTCCGTGAAGTTTCAGGACTTTTGGAGCTGTGCAGAATAAGTCTCTAATATTTGCTCCTTTTCCAGCCCAGAATCCCAGCTGCCGGCATTCTCCCTCTTTATGTAAACCTTGTAAAATAAGAGAGAATAGGCATAAGTATTGTGACATAATGTGTAATAATAGCCCATAATGCAATAAATATCGATATAAAAGCATGATGCAAAATGGACGTATCAACCTCCAAGTTGTTCCTCAAGGTTTTCTTGCCAACCTTCAAGTCACTCCTACTTTGGAAGACCAAATTCGTGAGGCAAAACTCCTTGACACCATGGTGAAGAAGGTGAAACATGGTATTGCCAAGGGCCAACCCAAATACAAGTGCTATGGCATTGATGACAGAGACACTTTATTCTTCAAGGACTGGATTGTGGTTCCTAAAGGTGATCTAAGGAAGGTCATAATGAATGAGGCGCACAATTCTCTTCTATCCATTCATCCAGGCAGTTTGAAGATGTACCATGACCTCAAGCAATCGTACTGGTGGACTCGAATGAAGCAAGAGATTGCTCAATTCGTGAATGAATGTGATGTCTGCCGAAGGGTGAAAGCAGAACACCAACGACCAGCTGGTCTCCTCCATCCTCTTGCTATTCCAGAATGGAAGTTTGATCATATCAAAATGGACTTTGTCACTGGATTTCATAAGTCCAAGCATGGGAATGATGCTATTTTCGTTGTCATTGACAAGCTTACAAAAGTGGCTCATTTCCTTCCAATCAAATAATCTATCATGGCGGCTCAGTTGGCAGAGCAATACACCTCTAGAATTGTCTCCTTGCACGGTATTCCGCAATTGATCTCTTCAGAACGTGGAAGCATTTTCACTTCTAAGTTTCGGGACTCCTTCCAGAAGGCCATGGGCACCAACATTCGCTTTAGCACAACTTTCCATCCTCAAACAAGTGGGTAAGTCGAGCGAGTCAAACAAATCCTCGAAGATATGCTCAGGGCTGGTGTCATCTCTTTCGGTATGAAGTGGGAAGATTGTCTTCCATATGCCGAGTTCTCCTACAACAACAGCTTCCAAGCAAGTTCGGGCAAGGCCCCATTCGAAATTCTATATGGCATAAAGTGTCATACTCTTCTCAATTGGTCCGAGACTGGTGAACGCCAACTTCTTGGCAATGACTTGATCACAGAAGCTGAAGAAATGTGTAAAGTCATCCGTGAAAATCTCAAAGCCGCGCAATCGCGCCAAAAGAGTTACTATGATAGCAAACACCATGACTTGGCTTTCGAGATCGGAGACCATGTCTACCTTCGCGTCTCTCTAATGAAAGGTACTCGATGCTTCGGTATCAAAGGGAAGCTTTCCCCTAGATACGTGTGTCCATTCAAGATCATTGGCAAAAGAGGCGACCTCTCCTATCAACTCGAGCTTCTGTCCAACTTCGTAAATGTGCACGATGTGTTTCACGTGTCACAGTTTTGCAAGTGCTTCAAGACCCCCGAGCGCACAATCAACTTAGAAGAGATTGACCTCCAAGAAGACATGTCTTATCATGAGCATCCCGTTGCTATTTTTGAAGAAACCGAGCGCAAGACTCGCAACAAGTCAATCAAATTCCTGAAAGTTAAGTGGTCGCACCATTCCGACCGAGAAGCCACCTGGGAGCGTGAGGATCACCTCTGTTCCGAATATCCGGAGTTCTTTCAGTCCTAGATCTCGGGACGAGATCCCCTTGTAGTGGTAGAGTGTTGTAACACCCTGGATGTAACTTTCCATACTTGTAACTCCAACTCTTACCATTTCCGGCTATGTGATATGATATTTCCTTCGTGGTTGGGTTTTTGTCTTTCATTTTGCATTTTTTTTCTTGTCATGCATTTCATCTCATGTCATCATGTGCATCTCATTTGCATTCGTGTTCGTCTCATGCATCCGGTCATTTTACACGTTGTCCGTTTCGCAATACGACACTCCCACATGCACCCGTTGCACCCCTCTAATCTTGTTTCGTGAGTGGGAGAAAAAAGTTCTCGGAATGGGTCGAGATTTATCGGGTGGCCTTGGTACATCACCGGTAGGTTGCTTGTCAAATTTCGTTACATTTGGAGGTCGTTTGATGCCCCAACGGTTAACCGGGTAACCGCAAAAGCCCCTCTCATGTTGCAGCCCAACACCCCTCCAAAACATCCCACTAACCCATCTAAACCCACTCCATGCTCTCCGTCGTTGGATCACGATTGTGTGGGCAAAAACGGCACCTTATTTGGACACTCCTAGCTCCCTCTAACGATATAGTGTTACTATTCATCACCCAGGGTGCAGAATAAACTATTATTCACCCGAGGTAATCTTACGATCATTTCATAATTAAATTACGTTTCGAATTCAAATAGTTACATTCCTATTGATTCACTACGTAAAATTTAACATAAGAAAACAAAAATATAGGTCATAAGACAAGAAAATTTACAGTTTATGTGTATTTTAGACTATATTTTTACGTTTGTAATTTCACATAACATAAAATATTTTTTACGGCAATTATATATTTTCTTACGGTCCCTTTTTGCGTCGGAAATAAGACGAAACTTACGGAACATAAAATTACGGTGCATTGATGGTAAAATAGAGGGGTGAAGAATAACTATTCCTCACCCAGGGTGACGAATAGTGCGACCCTATATATATATATATATATATGCCTCTCCCCCGAAATTCTTGCAGATGAAACCCTATCCCCACTTCCCTCGCGCCGCCGGACGAAACACCGCTGCCAGACGTGTCCGTCAGACACGTCGCCCCGGCCAATCGGCGGTCGACACGTCATCAACCCCGCCGCCTCAGCCAGTCCCGCGCCGCCACATCAGCCCGGGCCGCGCCCCACTTTGCCGCCACCCGCGCGGGCCCGCCGGGGCCGACCGTGGCTGAGGGAGTCCTGGATTAGGGGGTCTCCGGACAGCCGGACTATATCCTTTGGCCGGACTGTTGGACTATGAAGATACAACATTGAAGACTTCGTCTCGTGTCCGGATGGGACTCTACTTGGCATGGAAGGCAAGGTAGGCAATACGGATATGTATATATCCTCCTTTGTAACCGACCTTGTGTAACCCTATCCCCCTCTGGTGTCTATATAAACCGGAGGGGTTTTAGTCCGTAGGATAACATACAATCATACCATAGGCTAGCTTCTAGGGTTTAGCCTCTCCGATCTTGTGGTAGATCAACTCTTGTAATACTCATATCATCAAGAATAAATCAAGCAGGACGTAGGGTTTTACCTCCATCAAGAGGGCCCGAACCTGGGTAAAACATCGTGTCCCCTGCCTCCTGTTACCATCCGCCTTAGATGCACAGTTCAGGACCCCCTACCCGAGATCCGCCGGTTTTGACACCGACATTGGTGCTTTCATTGAGAGTTCCTCTGTGTCGTCGCTGTTAGGCTTGATGGCTCCTACTATCATCGATATCGATGCAGTCCAGGGTGAGACTTTTCTCCCCGGACAGATCTTTGTGTTCAGCGGCTTCGCACAGCGGGCCAACTCGCTTGGCCATCTGGAGCAGATCGAAAGTTACGCCCCTGGCCACCAGGTCAGGTTTGGAAGCTTAAACTACACAGCCAATATCCGCGGAGACTTAATCTTCGACGGATTTGAGCCCCTGCCTTGTGCGCAACGCGGTCATGATGAGTACGATTTAGCTCTACCATCGGACAGTGTTCAGGAGATCGCACCGGCAGCCGCTCCGACCCTCAATTCGGAGCCAGTTGTGCCATCCATGAATGGGTGGATAGACCCCGCCACGGAGGTCGTACCCTTTGCGGCGATCGAGCCGAATATCGACCTTACCCTTCACGAGAGCCGTGTTGCCAAATTGCCGGATGCTTCTCCGGAAACGGACTCGGAACCGCCTGCGCCCGTTCCTGTCGAATCCGATTGGGCGCCGATCATGGAGTTTACCTCCACGGATATTTTTCAGCACTCGCCCTTTGGCGACATACTGAACTCATTAAGGTCTCTCTCCTTGTTAGGAGAGTCCTGGCCGAACTACGTCCGGTAGGATTGGGATGCGGATGACGAAGAAATTCGCCGCCCACCCACCACCCACTTAGTAGCCACTGTCGATGACTTAACCGACATGCTCAACTTCGACTCCGAAGACATCGACGGTATGGACGACGATGCGGGAGTCGAAGAGGAACCACTGTCCACTGGGCACAGGACAGCCACCTCATCATACGATATATACATGGTGGACACACCCAAAAAAGGCAATGGTGACGAGACAACGGAGGATGACCCATCCAAGAAGCAACCCAAGCGCCGGCGTCAGCGGCGCCGCTCTAAGTCCCGCCAAGGCAAAAGTGGTGATACCGGCACCAGAGATAATAGCACTCCGGACAGTGCCGAAGACAACAACAATCCCCTCCAGCAAGATTTAGAGCAGGAGGATGGAGGAGCCAGCCCTCCTGAGAGAGCGGCAGATGGAGAGGCGGAGGATGATAATTACATGCCAGAGGACGAGGCAAGCCTCGGCGATGACGAATTCGCCATGCCAGAGGATCCCATCGAACAAGAGCGCTTCAAGCGACGGGTTATAGCCACGGAAAATAGCCTTAAGAAAAAGTAGCAGGAGCTTCAAGCTAATCAAGATTTGCTAGCTGACAGATGGACCGAAGTCCTGACGGCCAAGGAATTTAAACTCGAACGCCCCTCCAAGAGTTACCCAAAGTACAGGTTGCTACCCCAACTAGAGGAGGAAGCACCGAAACCTACATCCCCGGCGTATGACACGGCCGATCGGCCACCTCGTGGCCGCGACAGAGAGACATTCCAGCCAAAAGCTCAGCCCGCACCCCGATGTCATTCAAATAAAAAGGCATGGGGAAATACGCCAGACCTGCAAGATGTATTGGAGGACAAAGCAAAACATGCAAGATCGATCTACGGATCACGAGGGTGCGCCACTATGCGAGACGATAACCGTCACGCCGGATACAGTAAAAGTAAGTCCGGTCGGGCCGAACACAGCGGGCAAGACTCATTCGAGCTACGTCGCGATATAGCCCAGTACAGAGGCGCCGCATACCCCTTATGCTTCATAGACGAAGTAATGGATCATCAAATCCCAGAGGGTTTCAAACCCGTAAATATAGAATCGTATCACAACAGATCCTGCGGTATGGATCGAGGATTTCCTCCTACACATCCACATGGCCTGCGGTGATGACCTAAACGCCATCAAATACCTCCCACTCAAACTCAAAGGACTAGCTCAGCATTGGCTCAACAGCTTGCCAGCAGAGTCCATTGGCTGTTGGGAAGATCTGGAAGCCACATTCCTCGACAACTTTCAGGGCACTTACGTGCGACCACTAGATGTCGATGACTTGAGCCACATAATTCAGCAGCCAGAGGAATCGGTCAGGCAATTCTGGACACGGTTCCTAACAAAGAAAAATCAAATTGTCGACTGTCCGGATGCAGAGACCTTAGCAGCTTTCAAGCACAACATCCGCGACGAGTGGCTAGCTCGGCACCTTGGTCAGGAAAAGCCGAAATCTATGGCAGCCCTCACGACACTCATGACCCACTTTTGCGTGGGAGAAGACAGCTGGCTGGCTCGCAGTAATAACATATCAAAGAACCATGGTACTTCGGATACCAAGGACGGCAATGGCAGGTCACGTTGCAACAAACATAAGCACCGCATTAACAGCGACAATACCGAGGATACGGCAGTCAATACCGGATTCAAAGGCTCTAAACCCGGTCAGCGGAAAAAGCCATTCAAAAGAAGCACTCCAGGCCTGTCCAGTTTGGACCGTATACTCGATCACTCGTGTCAAATACACGGCACCCCCGACAAGCCAGCCAACCACACCAACAGGGATTGTTGGGTCTTCAAGCAGGCCGGCAATTTAAATGCCAAAAATAAAGATAAGGGGTCACATAGCGATGATAAGGAGGAGCCCCGACAGCCGAACACCAGAGGATAGAAGAGGTTCCCCCCTCAAGTGCGGACGGTGAACATGATATACGCAACCCACATCCCCAAGAGGGAACGGAAGCGTGCGCTCAGGGACGAATATGCGTTGGAGCCAGTCGCCCCAAAATTCAACCCATGGTCTTCCTGTCCGATCACCTTCAACCGCAGGGACCATCCCACTAGTATTCATCATGGCGGATTCGCCGCATTGGTCCTAGACCCAATCATTGACGGATCTCACCTCATTCGAGTTCTTATGGATGGCGGCAGCAGCCTGAACCTGCTTTATCAAGACACAGTGCGCAAAATGGGTATCGACCCCTCAAGGATCAAACCCACAAAAACGACCTTTAAAGGTGTCATACCAGGTGTAGAGGCCCATTGCACAGGCTCAGTCACACTGGAAGTGGTCTTCGGATCCCTGGATAACTTCCGAAGCGAAGAGTTAATCTTCGACATAGTCTCGTTCCGAAGTGGCTACCATGCACTGCTCGAGCGAACCGCATTCGCAAGATTCAATCTGGTACCGCATTATGCATATCTCAACTCAAAATGCCAGGATCTCGGGGGGTCATCACAGTCAATGGAAACACAGAGCGCTCTCTCCGCACGGAGGAGCACACTACGGCCCTCGCAGCAGAAGCACAAAGCAGCCTCTTAAGGCAATCCACTAGTTCGGCGATTAAGGACCCAGACACCTTCAAGCATGCCTAGAGTAATCAGCAACAGGACTGCCTGGCATGTTCCGAGCTTGCATAGCAATGCGGCCCCCACCCCGGTCCAGCCAAACGGCGAAATCCGTGCCACGCGTACATAATTACGCATTAAAAATACCATGGGCACAGGCGGGGAGGGGGCCACGACTGCGGCACGCCCCAAGTCGTGGCTTAAACTGCATTAGGGGCTTCCCGCTTTGTTATTTTTCTCTTTCAGGACTTTAATCTCTAGAAACCCTGTCCGGCAGCATGATTGCCGAACACATGATGCGGCAACCAAGGAGGCAGAAAGCTACGTCACACCACGGAACTCCCAGGTGGATTACGATAACGAGTGAAATATTTGCTTTACTACTATTCCTCAGCTTGCCCTTGGAAGGAACATGTCAAACAGTCCTACTTTTTGCTTATCGCACTACTTGTATCATTCTGCTTTAACGCACATTTTTGAATAAACAATGCATAGCATTAAGACTATTATTGTACTCTTCCTTTTTATATATATGTTCATTCACGACATCTAGCACCCGTACACTCTGGTATGGCCAATACTCCAGGGGCTTAAGCATACCCCATAATACGGCGTGAGAAGTCCGAACACTTTCGACAGTGTGGCACCCCGAACTTATAGCATTATATGCATCAGCTCCCAATCATGTCTTGGGTCAATAGTTGGGTTTTCCCGGCTCCCATGTTTTGGTACCTTACGTTCCGCTATATCGGCTAAGGTAGCACTGGGAGAACTACTGTGATTGTGCCCCGGTTCTGCTGGGCTAAGCACCTAAGTAGAGAAAGCTAAAACTGACTGTCATGATAAGGCGAGAGACGGGTCGCTGTTCAAGAGGTTTCAAGTCCCTAAAGACTTATGCCGCTTAGAGCGAAGAGTCGGCCCTGTCCGGATTAAGGCGTGTATCGCGCCCCGAATTCGGCCTTCCGAATACTAGGGGCTTCGCCGAAATTTAAAATTATAGAATTATATGGCTAAGTGAGAGTGATAACGCATTATGGTCTGATTGCCTTGTTCGTTGTGCTGAGCACCTCCCTCGAAGGACTCAACAATGGGAACAAGAGTGCTCAGGTTTATCCCGAACACCTCAGCACTCGTGGCGTGGGGGCAGAAGCCGACGACTAGCCATCTCTCATATTTGATAAACAACCGAGCAGAAGGTAATATTTTAAATTCAGACAAGCGTTGCATAGCGCATATGAACAAGTTTTCATAATACAGGATCACACGAGCAAGTTTACTCAAATATTACATATTCCGTACACTCGTCCGCTACGAGACGGGCACCCTTCAGGACACCCTCATAGTACATCTCGGGGTGGCAATGCTCCTTGCCCTGCGGCGGCCCTTCCTTCACCAGCTTCACGATGTCCATCTTGGCCCATTGCACCTTCACACGGGCGAAAGCCCGGCGTGCACCTTCGATGCAGATGGACCGCTTGATGACTTCTAGCCATGGGTAGGCATCCACAAGCCGCCTCACCAGGCCGAAGTAGCTGTTGGGAAGGGCGTCGCAAGGCCACATCTGGACTATAAAACCCTTCATGGCTTGTTCGGTCGCCTTGTGCAGCTCGACCAGTTGCTTCAGCTCGTCGCTCAGAGGCATCGGGTGTTCAGTCCCAGTATACTGAGACCAGAACAACTTCTCCGTTGAGCTTCCCTCCTCGGCCTGGTAAAACTCTGCGAACTCCGACACGCTGCGGGGCAAATCTGCGAATGCTCCTGGAGAGCTCCGGATTCGGGTAAGTAACAAGTAATTTACTTTCACATGCTTGCTTTGCATATAGAATGCCTTACCCGCCGCTATCTTCTTCATCGCATCAATCTCCTAGAGGGCCTTTTGGGCTTCGGCCTTGGCATTCTTTGCGCCCTCGAGGGCCGCGGCAAGCTCGGACTCTGGCGTCTTCAAGTCAAGCTCCAACGCCTTGTGCTTCGTCACGAGAGCGTGGAGCTCTTGCTGCACCTCGCCCACCCGTGCCTCCTGCCTTTCCCGCTCGGTGCGCTCCTTGGCCGCTTTGTTTTCGTCCTCAGATAGCGCTTGCTTCAGGGTCGCCACCTCGGTCGTGGCCCCTGGCAAATTCACGATGATCCTGTCATTTCACAATCGCATTCTTTTTAATATATCCATAGACTAGGTATTACTTACCTTTGTTCTCCTCGAGCTGCCTCTTGGCAAGGCCGAGCTCTTCCTTGGACCCTTTGAGGTCCTGCTTCAGTGCGGCGACTTCCGCAGTCAGTGCAGCAGAGGCCAGCGGCGAAGCCTGCATACGCATATAGACATATTTATATTAGACTCCTGCGATATTGTTTGATCCCCTGTTCGGCTTTTCTTTGTGAACACCGAACAGAGCATCAGGGGCTACTGTCTATGCGGTAATATTTTCCCTATTTTTCAAATACATACCTCAAAGCCGGTTAAAAGGCTGGCACAGGCTTCAGTCGGTCCGCTCTTGGCGGACTGAACCTTATGGATCACCGCACTCATAATAATGCGGTGCTCTTCGTCGATGGAAGCGCTGCGAAGCGCTCCCAGCAGACTGTTCGGTGCCTATAGATGGACAGAGGTCACCGGCACAGGCGTCTTGCCCCTTTTGGAAGGAGGCCGCCTGCCTGAGTCCGGAACCACTGGAGGTTCCGGCGCGGTGTTCGGCTGAGGGCCGAACTCGGAGCCCTCGGGAACCTTGCTCCCTCTGCTCCCGGAATCCGGAAGGTCACCTTAAGGCGCCTTCGGGACTATCTCCCCTCGACCCGGTGCCTCTTGAGACAATACCTCGGCGTTGTCCGTAGGGCAAGGGGAGGTGGCGGTCGGAAGTGGATCGCTATCCATATCCGACGAGCCCAGGGAGCCGTCGGACGAAGATACGTCGATACGGGCTCGTGGCAGTCTGCATAATCATAATTCGGTGTTAGGAGAAGCAGTGCGACAAAGGTATGCTATGAGTTACTCTGGCATCCAATACTTACAACTTCGCCAGGGGCTTGGCCCTGAGCAGCCACTCGTCTTGGCCTTCGGCGGCGGTGGTGGAGTAGTCCGGAAGGAGAGTCCTTCCCTTCTTGGACCCTTCGGCCCCCCGGTTGGGGCGACCTTCCTTTTCTTGTCTCCCCCGACTAGAGGGGGAGCATCTTCATCTTCCTCCTCGTCTTCGGGGGAGGAGTGCGTCGCGGAGTTATCGGACGATGAGTCCGATAACACCTGGCGTCGCGAACTCTTTCGGGTTCCCTTGGCCTTCTTGGTCTTCTCCGGCACCTTGTAAGGAGCCGGAGTCAGCATCTCCGTCAGGAGAGCGTCTGCAGTGTCTTCGGGTAGAGGAGCCGGACAGTTAATCTACCCCGACGTCTCCACCCAGTCCTGTCAAAGGCATGGAGCTCAGACCCCACACATGGTTAAGCTAGGGGAAATAAATATCCTACCAGATGTATAGAACTCACCGAATGCACTAGGCGCTTCGCGCTTAGCCCGCGGTCCTCGATGAGAGAGGGAGGGACCTCGGCGCCCTTGAACAACACCCTCCAGACATCCTTGTGCGTCGTGTCGAAGAGCTTGCTCAGAGTCTGGTGCTGGGCCAGGTTGAACTCCCACAAGTTGAAATCCCGTTGTTGACACGGGAGGATCCGGTGGATGAGCATGACCTAGACTATGTTGACAAGCTTGAGCTTCTTGCCTGCCATATTCTGGATACATTTCTGGAGTCCGTCCAGCTCCACCGATGAACCCCAGGACAGGGCCTTCTCTTTCCAAGAGGTGAGCCACGTGGGGATTCCGGATCGAAACTCGGGGGCAGCCACCCAGTTGGTGTCGCGCGGCTCGGTGATGTAGAACCACGCCGATTGCCACCCCTTTATGGTCTCCACGAAGAAGCCTTCAAGCCATATAACATTGGGCATATTGCCCACCATGGCTCCGCCGCATTCTGCTTGTTGGCCTCCCAGCACCTTCGGCTTGACATTAAAGGTCTTTAACCACATGCCGAAGTGGGGTCGGATGTAGAGGAAAGCCTCACACACAACGATGAACGCTGAAATGTTGAGGATGAAGTTCGAATCCAGATCATGGAAGTCCAGCCCGTAGTAGAACATGAGACCACGGACGAATGGATGGAGGGGAAACCCCAGTCCGCGGAGGAAGTGGTGGAGGAAAACTATCCTCTCGTGAGGTTCACGGGTAGGAACGATCTGCCCCGCAGCGGGCAGCCGATGCGCGATATTCGCGGCTAAGTATCCGGCTCCGCGCAGCTTCTTGATGTGTCCCTCCATAACGGAGGAAGCCATCCATTTGCCTCCTGCTCCGGACATGATTGGAGAAGGTTGAGGGGAAGGATGTGGACTTGGCCGTTGGAGCTCGAGTGCGTAAGAATGGATGAGCAAGCAGGAAGAAGGTGTGGGTAGAAAAAGGTTAAACCTTGTCCCTTTATAAGGGCGGCCGAAACTATGCGCCCCCACTAGCCTGGTAAAACTCGCTTATCCCCCAAGCGTCGTAATCGATGGCGCAGTTGTGTTACCCACGCCCGTATTGATGAGAATCCCGTAATAAGGGGGACACGATCTCTGCTTTGAAAAGACGTGTCAAGAAACTGCCTCGCGTTATGTGCGGGGCTAGTTAAAGGAAACGGTCCGAATAATCACCGGGCCATGGCATAATGTCATGTTGCCAAAACGTGTCAGCAGATTAGATTTGTGGAAATATTATTCTCTCTACGGTGGTATGTGGAACTTATTTTGCAGGGTCGGACACTATCCTTGTATTCAAATTCTTCCATGGTGTACTCGGAGGAGGAACCCGCCTTGCAATGCCGAAGACAATACTGCGTGTCGGACTCATCGTCATTGAAGCCTGGTTCAGGGGCTACTGAGGGAGTCCTGGATTAGGGGGTCTTCGGACAGCCGGACTATATCCTTTGGCCGGATTGTTGGACTATGAAGATACAAGATTGAAGACTTCGGCTCGTGTCCGGATGAGACTCTACTTGGCGTGGAAGGCAAGCTAGGCAATACGGATATATATTATCTCCTCCTTTGTAACCGACCTTGTGTAACCCTAGCCCCCTCTGGTGTCTATATAAACCGGAGGGGTTTTAGTCCGTAGGACAACATACAATCATACCATAGGCTAGCTTCTAGGGTTTAGCCTCTCCGATCTCGTGGTAGATCAACTCTTGTAATAATCATATCATCAAGAATAAATCAAGCAGGACGTAGGGTTTTACCTCCATCAAGAGGGCCCGAACCTGGGTAAAACATCGTGTCCCCTGCCTCCTATTACCATCCGCCTTAGAAGCACAGTTCGGGACCCCCTACCCGAGATCCGCCGGTTTTGACACCGACAGCGGCCCTCCCGGCCCGCACCGCCGCCCGCGTTTCCCGAGCACCCCGCCGCCTTCGCCTGCCTCCCGCGCCGCCGCCTCGTCCGCGACTTCGCCGCCCTCTGGCCACCGCCCACCGCTTCACCACCGAGCTCGGGCACCACCCTCCTCGCAGATCCGGCAGCCCAAGGCCAGATCCGCTCAGCTCGGCATCCGCGTCGTCCCAGGCCACCTCGTCGCCGGCCCCCGCACCTCCTCGGTGACCCCTCGAGCTCTGGCCACCGCGCCCCGACGAACTCCGGCGACTATTCTGGCGAGATCCGCTGCGTTGACTTTCTCACCTCGAGGTCATTTTCATCACAAAGTCTTGGATTTCTAACATCATATGCACTTGTTCATCATGCTATATCTCCGTGATCGTAGCTTCATTTTGCGTGCAAGATATATCAAAATATTCGTCTTGTGATGCTCTTAATGGTACTATTATTTTCATGCATGTTACTATCCATATTGATGCCTAAATCCTCGTTGCAAAAGTGCTATATGATGTTGTCTGCTGGAATTTAACAGAACTTGATGATTTGTCATTTTCGTTGCATTTTCTGTGTGCATCCAATCAACATGATGTCTACATGTTTTATGATCTCCATCATGTCTTATTTACAATGGTGCATGTCTTGTATTTTTGTGATTTATGTTGTGACTAGCACAAGCATGCAAAGTAGGCTATGTGATGTTGTTGTTTTCAGACACTTAGAATATTTTGCTTAGTTATTTCCTGTTACATTTTGATGCTATATAAACTTGTTGCTATCATGAGATCCATACATATTTTAAGATAGATCAGTAAGAGTGTTTTGAAGATGTGCTATGTCTCTATCCATTCATTCCACTGGTTATAATTGTGGAGTACCCTAGCTTGTCATTACCAGGCTCTACTTTTGCTAAATATTGTTCCTGGAAATTGTTAACATGAGATTCAGCTTTGCCATGAGTGTTGCTAGTGATACATGAACCCTATGAACTTTCTCTTGCTATGCTTACCTTCTTGAATATGTCTACTTCATGTTGGTTACCTTGTTATGCCATGAAATGCTTTGTGGTGAGTGACATGTGCTTGTATAGTTGCTATCATGAATCTGTTCCTGCTATGTCATGTTTTTCTTCTAAGTCTGAAACTGTTCATATAACTTGCCATGTTGCATGGGTGCCACCTCATTTTCCATGTATCTTTGGTTAAAGTTCAGTAAGGGAGTTTTGTTCTATGCTTTGAGTACTAGCATGCCGTGCCTTCGTTTGCCATGATATGTCGTTGTAGCTAGTTGTTTGCTAGCTCTAAACATTGCTTCCTGATGCTGTTTTGACATGTTTAGTATTTTCTCTAAGTCTGTCAATCTTTTATCATTTGTATTTTGCCGTGCTATTTTGAGCTTGTTCTAGTGAGAACTAGCATGAGCTCAGTGTTCATGATTTGTAGAGCTTCATGTGTACCTTACTGCCATGTGCTTTTTTGTTATGTTAGAGTTCTCTAGCATAGTTTCTTGTTGCATTCTAAGTGCTATGATGATGTTAATCACATATTTGCATCATTTTTGTGTTGCTTGTCATTTGCAAAACGTGCATCCGTTTCCGGTGATCCTTATATCGATTTCAACCGAAACCACCTCATCTTTCCAGTGGCATACTTGTTTTGACAAGTTGATGCCTTGTTCATCATTTTCCCTTCCAAGGTACTCATATGCATTGCACATCATACCCTGCATTTCATGTCATATCTTGCATCATGTTGCTTGTGCATTGCATCGTGATTGATTGTTGTTCCATTGCTTGTATTCTTACTTTGGGTAGAGCCGGGAGACAAGTTCATGAACGAGGAACCTATTGAGTACGCTAACGAGGAGCAAGCTTTCGACAACTCTGAGAACCTTGCAGGCAAGATGACCATTACCCTCGATATCACTGACAGTGTCCTGGACTAGGGGGTACTCACCACGTCGCCTCCCGACCAGCTGGATCGGGCCGAGGACCCCCATGGCGGTTCACTCACGAGCCACTTCGGGTAGCCCATGCCGCACACGAGGAAGATTCTACAAGGCTTTGTCATCAAGACAAGGACTCCTCTCCACCAACGTATTCGACTAGGACTCTTTATCCTAGGCCTCCGGTACATTATATAAGCCGAGGCCAGGCTAGTCAATAGATGATTATGAAATTATTCATCATACCCTCGGGTTTAGACCACAACATACGATCTCGCGGTAGATCAACTCTGTACTTGATACTCCATCAATAAAAACAAGAGCGGGACGTAGGGTTTTACCTCCATCAAGAGGGCCCGAACCTACGTAAAACATCGTCTCCTTCGTTCCTGTTACCATTGATCCGAGAATCCACAGTTTGGGACCCCAACCCCGAGATCTGCCGGTTTTGGCACCGACAATGGTGCTTTCATTGAGAGTTCCGCTGTGAGATCGACAAAGAATCAATGGCTCAACTGCAGATCAACTGCGACGTCGGTATATTCGTCGCAGGCTAGACTGGTCACCTTGACTTGATCGAGGACTGCGCCCTGCCTCCGATCGTCATGTTCGAATGAGGCCTTCATCAAACATCAACTCCGACCTCTATCATGATCATGGAGAAATCATGCTTGGAGCTCGGGGGTTCAACGTCAACATTGCCCTCGGGCGACCGTGTTGTTCTTCCGGACAGCACATTTGTATCCGCTGCCATCACCTCCTCGAGCATCACTTTGACGATTCCTTCGGTGGAATTGTGCGGAATTGAGTATACAACAACGCTGTAAAATTTCGTCGCGTTCTGATGGAGCAATCTCCGCCGATCTTCGATATACCAGAGCCCTGTCGAGCCTGGACGGGAATCAGGACGAGTTTAGGGCGTGGTCTCCAGAGCCCAGTTCAAAGATTATTTGTAGGATCCGACCGTTCATCTACTGCGGAATATCCATATCTATAACCTCTCAAAATTTCAGCTCGATCCGACCGTGCAAACTCCGGGAACCTTCCGATTAGTGCATCATTTTTCGTATCTGTTTTCTGCGCGAATACGAATCCGACCCGAGTTCTTCTCTTTTCATGAACGAGATATTGGACAACCTTTTTGGAAGAATCTCTTTCTATGGTATTGTGTTTTGTTTCCGAACACATGCTCACAAATTTTGGTCCTTTTCGGAGGTAATCTTCTGAAAGTGCAACTATCCCTAGGTGGTTTTGGTAATTCATAACAACATATAACTCATTGAGCTAATGCTATTCCAAGATCATTATTTCAGAAAAGCTCAATGATTGGCATGGCATGGATATAAAAGTGGAACCCTCAAAATGCTAAGGACAAAGGATTGGCTCAAGCTCAAAAGCTCAAGACTCTTCATTTTATATTTTAGTGATCCAAGATCACATTGAGTCCATAGGAAAAGCCAATACTATTAAGGAGGGATGAGGTGTTGCTTAATGAGCCTCTTGCTTCATGTGCTTAGTGATATGCTCCAAAACCCTCAACTACTTTCTCATATCCACATATGACCAAAACTCTAAGCCAAACTCGGTCCTACCGATTCTTCCTATCCGGCGCCACCGAGTTTCACTTGTCATTAGCCACTGCCAAACCCTAGCAATACGGTTCTACCGATAAGGATCTCGGTCCCACCGAGATGGGGTTGCAAATTCTCTGTTTCCATTTCGTAACTTTTCGGTCCCACCGAAAGAGCGAATCGGTCCCACCGAGATTGCAATGTAAACTCAGTGTTTCCCCTTTGTAACTTTTCAGTCTCACCGAGTTCCACTCGGTCTCACCGAAAGAGCAAATCGGTCCCACCGAGTTTGCCTGACCAACTCTCTGGTTAGCTAATTACCAAATTCGGTCTCACCGAGTTTGTGTAATCGGTCTCACCGAGATTACGTTATGCCCAAACCCTAACCGAATCGGTCCTACCGAGTTGCATGTCAGTCCCACCGAAATTCCTAACGGTCACTAGATTTACATTTTCGGTCCGACCGAGTTTTCTGATTCGGTCCCACCGAGATTGGAAAACTGTGTAACGGTTGGATTTTGTGTGGAGGCTATATATACCCCTCCACCTCTTTCTCATTCTAAGTGAGAGAGCCATCAGAACACACACATCATTCCAACTCATATGTTCTGAGAGAGAACCACCTACTCATGTGTTGAGACCAAGACATTCCATTCCTACCATATGAATCTTGATCTCTAGCCTTCCCAATTTGCTTTCCACTCAAATCTTCTTTCCACCAAATCCAAATCCTATGAGAGAGAGTTGAGTGTTGGGAGACTATCATTTGAAGCACAAGAGCAAGGAGTTCATTACCTACACACCATTTGTTACCTCTTGGAGAGTGGTGTCTCCTAGATTGGCTAGGTGTCACTTGGGAGCCTCCGACAAGATTGTGGAGTTGAACCAAGGAGTTTGTAAGGGCAAGGAGATCGCCTACTTCGTGAAGATCTACCGCTAGTGAGGCAAGTCCTTCGTGGGCGATGGCCATGGTGGGATAGACAAGGTTGCTTCTTCGTGGACCCTTTGTGGGTGGTTGCTTCTTCGTGGACCCTTCATGGGTGGAGCCCTTCGTGGACTCGCGCAACCGTTGCCCATGGGTGGAGCCCTGTGTGGACTCGCGCAACCGTTACCCTTCGTGGGTTGAAGTCTCCATCAACGTGGATGTAGGATAGCACCACCTATCCGAACCACGGGAAAAACATCCGTGTCTCCAATAGCGTTTGAATTCTCCAAACCCTTCCCTTTATATTCTTGCAAGTTGCATGCTTTACTTTCCGCTGTCAATATACTCTTTGCATGCTTGCTTGAATTGTGTGATGATTGCTTGACTTGTCCTAAAATAGCTAAAATCTGCCAAGAACTAAAATTGGGAAAAGGTTAAGTTTTTATTTGGTCAAGTAGTCTGATCACCCCCCCCCCCTCTAGACATACTTTCGATCCTACATCTTCACCGTCACGCTGGTGTCAAACCAGTCCGGTAATATTGCTTCACGGTTGCCGACCTGCACTAGACACATCGTCGCTTTGTTGAGCTGAGCTCAACTTCTTCGAATCATCATCTCGGTGAGCCGAAGCAGAGTTCGGAATTGCAAAGGATAAATCGTCCCCAACATCGCCACCCCACATATCACACGGAGCGGGCACACCGGCATCGTCGCATGGTCACTTCATCAAGCCGGCATTGACCGCGTCTCAAGTTACGACCAGCGTCGGCATGGCCGCACTGTTGCCTCTTCAAGCCGATGGCCATCACGCCGAGCTATTTCAACACCTCGGCTGACACGGCAGCTGCAACGTCTCCTTACCCGCCTACTTCGTCACCTCGGCTGGACCAGGGGCTTCACCATATCTTCATCAAACCTACTCTGATGACTTCGGCGTCACCAGCCGACATGCTTCGATTGACCGGCTGACATGGACGCTTTGACACCACGGCTGGACCGGGGACTTTGCTATTTCTTCATCAACATACTCCGGTGACTTCGGCGTCACCAGCCGACTAGCTTCGTCACGTTAGCTGGACCGGGGGCTTTGCCTCGGCGAGCCAACCTTTGCCAGCATCGCCATGCCCGTCGCTTTATCGCCCATCAGGCAATGGGTGTGCGGATCGAGTCCCAATTTTGGGAGTCACCTTTCTTCGGATTGCTACAACAAATAAACCAGGTGTTATTAATAATAGTATTTTTTTTCTTGTTTGGGTTTATTTTTCCCGAGGAATTATTACCCTAGTCTGTTCCATCATCTGTACATAGGTCTATCAAATCTTGGCCGCATTAACGACGGTCACGTGGTGGTTCGGTCAGTTTCCGTACACAGTTCGGTGAACGCCGCATCCGGGACTCGGACTGACCTATGAATTCAGGCTTTGCCACGCCTTTACCGCATCACCCGATGCCCTGCATCGACATTGACTTCGGCGCCAGGCCACATATCTTTAAATAAATTATTTTGTGTAAATTAACTATGCGAGGATTTTTATATATTTATATTATTATTGTTGGACTGCACTATTTTACATGTGTAGGTAATCGATTTAGATTGCGTCACGCGGTCACTTCGGCAAGCCGACGTCGTCATCCCAATCGGCCTAAATTGGCTCGCATGATCACCTTGTTGGTCGAATTGCCATACCGACATGTTCGGTTGCCTCGGGACTTCGGCATCGCAGAGGGAGCTCTACCTCATTGAGTGTTTGGCACACATGCCATATTTATTTTATTACTCACTTTGCATAAATTAATAATTATGCAACAATTTTTTTAATTTATTATTATTACTATTATCTCTGGTTTGCACTATTTCCTGTGCACAGGTAAATGATTCGGGTTGGGCAGTGTTGTCACCTTGGCGTACAGACATACCACGTCACCTTGGCTGGACTGGGGCCTTCATCCTCACTTCACTAAACCACGCCGAGGACTTCAGCGTCACTCTGCCGGCCTGCATTGGCCGTGCTATGTCACCACTCCGGAGTGCCGAGCTCTTCGCTCCGCCATCTCGGGACCGGCTTGTGGGTTGGGACCTCGGCCAGGCCGAGGACTATGTCTTCGTCCCCCCATAAGTCCGGACCTCATCATCAACATCGAGCACAGTAACCAGCTAAGTCGCTTTCATGCTCAAAAACTTCCAGTTTTAAATTTTGTTCGGTTCGACCAAGCATTATACGTTCTTTGGTAAAGAGTTATTTGTGAAAAATTTGCTTGTCAAAACTTTGTTTGTGACACACAAATTCAAATACCCCGTTTACTTGGGGGCTTCCTTTATGAAGCTTTTCCTCTTGCATATGGTTATACTTGTATGGCTTCGTTCCTTGTTCGTGTATTACGCCACAATATGCACCATGTTGACTTAAGTGTTCCGTAAGCTGGGTTGCCTTCCTCCTGCGTTTACCCCTACGTTCCCGATTGTTAGGCTAGGGAGTAAAGGGAACACCTCTGCGATTGTCACGATCGGGTCATCCGATCTTGAACCTCAGACTGGGTGAAGCCGAAGGCTAGCGCTCTTATTGTTTTGAATCATGGTCGGCACACAACGGAACTCATGAGTACAAAAAATCTATTGCACAAGTCTCATAGTAACAAGAAGCAACCGAAGAAAGGTATCGGTGGGGGTACTATTTTCTTCAAAGATGCTTCTTACACTTCTTCAGTAATATAGCATAAGTTCCCTGAGCGTGTTTTGTCTTTTACGGCCTTATGTCCTGATTGCCTGGTTATCGGAAACACCATCGATATTCTTGACAGATGTAGTACATAACACTTTTCGGCCCTTGACCGAAGAGGGAGAAGCCGATGGTCGGTTAAGACGTGTTTAAAGTTCGGGTGAACACATATATGATATAAGTAGTTCGGTACATACAATCATTATACATAAAATTCTTTTATCCAAATCACTTGGGGGCTCTTGAATTTACATGAGTCGTTTTATAGTAAATGTGTTTTCTTCTTGGTCGTTGCAAAGTCTTTTTCTACCGCTCCTTTTTCGACTTGAGTGTATGGTCAATAGCCGGATAGCCTAGCTTCTCTCTAAAGCCGCTCAAGTTTAGTCTGGTAAACTGGCCTCGAAGAAGCACTTCGCCTTCGGGATAAGGAGCTTGAAGCCGTAGGCTGACCCACTTGAATGTGTCATGTTAAAGCACGACCGAAGCACACTTTTTTTAAGAAAAAAGACCAATTTTCGGATTGGCACCAAATGACTCGATTTAGTTCGGGCGTAAACTTTTTACTGAAGTTTTTAGGTTTTCCAAGCCTATGGCACTTTTAAACTATTTGTGTGTTTCCAGCATAAGTCTCGCAGTGCAACGTCGAACACCTTTAGAGATTCGGCAAAAACATTCTCGGATATTGCTATATATGCATCAGTTTCGAATTGTGTCTTCGGTCAATAGTTGGGTTGCCCAGCTCCTGTGCTTGCCTCCTACGTTCCACTTTGTTCGGCTAGGTGTGCAAAGGGAGAACCACTGCGATTGTGCTTCTAGCTCACATGGTTAAGCGCCTCAGTGGAGAAAGCCGAAAACTGACTATCACAATAAGCGTAAACTGGTCAGCGATTCGATGACTATATTAACCTATAAGATCGATAGAGGTCACCCCGTGTTAAATGACGGGCCGATCGTAATATTGGCCGAAGTGTTTACGGCTTGACCTCGGGTGTCACCGAACACTAACCGGGGGCTCGTAACTAGCCTCCCCAATTTAAAGCTCCTATGACTACGTTAAAGTTATAAAGCCCGCATATCTGATTGCCTCGTTTCCGCTAACACAACTGCCTTCGGGCACCGAGACATCGGCTAAGGGATGTTTTGTTATTGCGAAAACACCCTGCGTAGCATCTACAAGGGGGTGGAAGCCGACAATGGGCCACTTTCAACTAATAAACGGTTGCAACGGAGTCAAAATAAACATACCATCGGCGTTTTTATTTCATATACGAGGGCTCCCTTCTGCAATCATCATTATAAAGCCATAAATATGCATCAATTTGACTTAAGATTTTGGCCAAGCTGGGTTGCCTGGCTCTTGTGCTTACCTCTACGTTCTTGATTGTTCGGCTAGGCAGTAAAGGGAGCACCTCTGTGATTGTTACTACCGGGTCATCCGAGTTAGTACATCAGACTGGGTGAAGCCGAAAGCTAGCAATCTTAAAGGATATAATTGGTCGGCAACGTTGGAAGTGAAATTTTTGGTTCATTAATACTATAGAGTTTGAGAACTTTCCCCGAACTAAATCCTCAATATTTTCCTCCCACCTTGATTGGAGGTGAGGTTTTATGATCATGATCAACATGGCAACCCAAAGAAAGGAACCGATAGCGGGACTATTTTCTTTGGAAGATGTTTCTTACGTTAAAACATAATATAACATATCTCTCCGTGTACCTTTGTTTATAAAACCATATGGCCGGATTGCCTTGTTTGTCGTAAATCTTTGCCCTCATAAAGGCTTCATAAACTGGGACAAACACTCCCTGGCTACTGGCCGAGGAGGTTGAAGCCGATGGTCGGTCAACAAAGTTTTGTACAATGCGTATCCGAGCATTAATGATGTAAAGTACTTGGGTACATAGAATCATTACACATAAATTATGAGCAAAAATCAATTTTTTCGCAGCCAATCTTTTAAAGAGCCAATGGCACAGTCTCTTTGAGACAATCGAGCAGCTGACATAACACTATGATAGTTCCTTATTGGCATTCATTTCCTATCTATTAAGTCCCTTGAGGCCGATCTTGGCGAGCTCAGCTTCTGTTAGCTCTAACTCCTTTATGAGATCTTTATTCTCGTTCCGAGAAGTTTGTGTTAAACACAACAAATTTATTCTGTCAAACGGATATCGATCCTTAATTCGGCCACCCGTGCCCACACTAAGGCTCGGGGGCTACTCGGCTTTGCGCTCATTATTTATAAATATTAAAAGGGCACATCGATCCCCTGATCTGGTGTTGCCACCCGACCAGTCGCTCAAGGGCTATTGCATTGCTTATTCAATGCAGAAAATTCAAAGTGCTCAGTGTTCGGCATAACCGAACTATGTACAAGCATGTCTTCAGACGACAATAAGTACCATATGGGACTTATCCGGTGTCAAGCTGATATATCACGGCGACTTCTCATGGCCCTCTCTCAGGGGCCCGTCAGCCGATCACAATTACTTCTAATATATTATACTGCGTTTATATTCCTACGTATGCTGCCGAGCTAGGAGTTGATCCTCAGGGTGATTTCGCGAATCGACCCGAGTCTCAAGGGCTACTAGGATCAGCGGTTTTAGGTTTTCCTTCAGGTGCATCTCGGGTTTTAGACCGATACACACCTTGAGGGCTACTGGTTATACATATTGACAGGAAATAAATTTACACACGTTGGAAATAAAATCCGCAAACAATTAGCCCATGACCGAGGTGCTGAACCACCTCGAAACCATTTCGGGATATAGCTCGGATGCAAGTGGCTGGCTCCATAGAGGGCATTTCCGGCATTGGAACTCATCTGTAACAAGACCCTTCGGATACAGTCCAGTGTTGGAGCTCGGATACAAAATCCGGCGTTGGAGCTCGAAAGCGGTCCGGCACTGGTGCTCGACTGCAAAAAGATACCTCAAATGCAGTCCGGCGTTGGAGCTCAGATGCACGAGGACACTGCCGCAAGACAAATACTTCAAATCCTAGGTGTGGCATAAAAATAACAAGCCATTGATAAAGGCCAAAGACTTAAAGGGCTCCTCGGATACCCGACATGTGAGATCTTCAGATTTAGCTCGGCAATCCTCAAGATAGAAGATGGTAAGATTTGTTGAACCAATTTTCAAGACCGACGACTGAAGACGAAGAACAGTTCGGAAGAACCGAGGAGCATCCCCAACTTGAAGACCGGTTCAGGGGGCTACTGATGGTGTCCTGGACTAGGGGGTACTCACCACGTCGTCTCCCGACCCGCTGGATCGGGCCGAGGACCCCCATGGCGGTTCACTCATGGGCCACTTCGGGCAGCCCATGCCACACACGAGGAAGATTCTATAAGGCTTGGTGATCAAGAGAAGGACTCCTCTCCACCAATGTATTCAACTAGGACTCTTGTTATCCTAGGCCTCCGGTACATTATATAAGCCGAGGCCAGGCTAGTCGATAGATGATTATGACATTATTCATCATACCCTCAGGTTCTAGACGACAACATACGATCTCGCGGTAGATCAACTATGTACTTGATACTTCATCAATATGAACAAGAGTAGGACGTAGGGTTTTAACTCCATCAAGAGGGCCCGAACCTGGGTAAAACATCGTCTCCTTCATTCCTGTTGCCATTGATCCGAGAATCCACAGCTCGGGAACCCCTACCCCGAGATCTACCGATTTTGACACCGACAATCACTTCTATCTTTGCTGGCTAGTTGTTCGTTCTATTGCTATGCCGCGCTACCTACCACTTGTTTATTATGCCTCCCATATTGCCATGTCAAGCCTCTAACCCACCTTCCTAGCAAACCGTTGTTTGGCTAAGTTACCGCTATCGGTGTCAAAACCGGCGGCTCTCGGGTAGGGGGTCCCGAACTATGCGTCTAAGGTTGATGGTAACAGGAGACATGGGACACGAAGCTTTACCCAGGTTCGAGCCCTCTTGATGGAGGTAATACCCTACGTCCTGCTTGATTGATATTGATGAATACGAGTATTACAAGAGTTGATCTACCACGAGATCTTAATGGCTAAACCCTAAAAGTCTAGTATGTATGACTACGGTATTGAGTATCCCCTATCTGGACTAAGTCCTCCGGTTTATATAGACATCGGGGGGGTCTAGGGTTACATAGAATCGGTTACATAATATAGAATCTTCATAGTTGTTCGCCAAGCTTGCCTTCCACGCCAAGGAGAGTCCCATCCGGACACGGGTACAGTCTTTGGTCTTCATATCTTCACAGCCCATTAGTCCAGCCCATAGATAACAGGCCGGACGCCCGAGGACCCCTTAGTCCAGGGCAGCTTCTCCACCCCTTCGTCCGCGGGATTATGTTCTACTACGGGATAGATTTCCATGATCTATCCCCGAACTCCTTCCTCAATATCTCAGTGTTCATCGTCGTGTGCGAGGATTTCCTCCGCATCCACCCCCACTTTGGGTTATGGCTCAAAACCTTCAACATGAAGCCCAAGGTGGTGGACAGACAGCACACAGAGTGCAGGGGCGCAATGGTGAGCAAGCTCACCAATGTTTCTTGACCAAAAGGAACATTCATGGAATCTGTCAAGGAATGGCAGAAGCTATGATTCTACATCACCGAACCCCGTGATGCCACCTGGGCCACAACTGTTGAATTCAACTCCGGCGCTCCCGTGCGGCTCACCTCTTGGGTCGAGAAGAGCCCAAACTGGTGTTCGCCAGACGAGCTGATTGCGCTGCAAACGCGCATCCAAAGAATGATCGATAGAGATAGCAAGCTCGTCGACATAATCCAAGTGATGCTGGTGTGCCGGATCCTCCCCTGCCAGAGCCAAAGCCGTCCTCTATGGGACTTCAACCCGAAGAAACACCATACCTTGGTGAGGCTCTTCGAAACGACTCGTGAAGATGCCTGGAAGTTGCTTTTCAAGGGCAACGAGATAGTGCCGGCCACCGATTCGGATTGTGGCCACGACATAAATAACCTCCCCAACGAGGTATGTTATTTTTAACACATCCCTTACTTGCTTGTTTCAAGGGTGATGTCTAATGCTTTCATTACCATTGCTTTTTTAGTACTGGTTGAAGCAAGCGAAAAAGATTCGGTGTCCGGCTCCCCTGCCCGAGAAGCCAGTCACTCCACGTTTAGCAAATATGCTGGAGCCGGTGCCGTACAAGGCACCAGAGAAGAAGGCCATAGGAAAGGCCAAGGGGGTCCGGAGTGGCCCCCGCCGCAAGGGCACTTTAGACGCGGTGTCCGAAGACAAGGCCCATTCCCTCGCTGCCGAAGACGACGCGGATGAGGAGGAGGAGGGCGACTCTCCCCCCGACGGGGGGAGAAAGAAGAGGGCAGCCTCCACAACTCTGGAGGCGGAGGCGCCCAAAAAGGGGAAGGGCTCCCTAGCGGGTAACTCCGCATGGGACATTGATGACAGTCCAGAGAGACGCCCCCGCGCTAAGCCTCGGGCCGCATCGTAAGTACTAATACCTTATCCACCCATAAAGTTTCTCCTCCTCATTGTATTGAAACAATTGGAAAATGTTATTGTAGTCCGGCCCACCACAGCTCCCAGTGATCTTCATCAGGAGGCTCGCTGGATTCCAAGGCGATGGCCAGCGACTCCCTGCCGGATGCACACTCCCCCAAGACCAAGGAGGATGCGGATGTGCTATCCCGAAGGACTACCTCCGGCGGGGGAGAGGCTCAGGAGGAGCCCAAAGGCGAAACCTTCATCGCCGGACACCAAGGGGACTCAATCCCCAATGAGACTAGCGGGGAGGGCCGTACACAGTTCGGCCATCAACCGGACTCAATTCCGGAGACTGAGGCGGCTCCGGAATCGAACACACACCCTCCTTCGAAAGAAGGGGGATGCATGTTGCGCCGGTGGCCCCTGTCCAACCAGGGGCACCGGATAACCTGCTGGAGGCGCTACGAGGCGCTTCCATTATGGATGAGCACCGTGCCCTTATGGGCATGGTGATTGAAAAGGTTCAGTCCGCCAAGAGCTGATTAACCGAAGTCTGCAGCAGCTTGCTGACAGGTTTTGAGGTAAGAGACGCCGAACAAAGAGAAAATCCCAATGTAGACCAGTAGGCCCTGAGACACTGTCCCGTGTTCGGAAAGAAAAAGCCGGACAGAGGATCAATCTCATTTCAACAGTAAACTAACTTAATTTTTCTGAAATGCAGGCGTCGTTGCTGGACGTGGCGTCGCATACTGCCGAAGTTTCTGGACTGAAGCAGAAACTGGCAGAGGCCGAGGAGGAGCTGGGACAAGCGAAGAGGCAGCTCCAGGAGAAACAAGGTAAGCAATAACCTATTATATGTTTGAAAAGAAGAAAATTGTATGCGATGACCAAAATGGCATGATTTGTACAGAAGCGATGGCCGAGGTCGAGGCCCTGAGAAAGGCCCTGGCCGAAGCCGAGGGGAAGGCTATCCAACAGCAAGCCACCCGTAAGAAGCTCAAGGCTCGGGTCGGGGAGGTCCAGCAGGAGCTCCAAGACATGGTGAAGAAGTGTGAAGCTTTGGAGCACGAGGCATCGGCCCGAGAGGCCGAACTTACCAAGGCTCGTCAGAGCTCAGAGGCCGCATAGAATGAGGCCCGGGACGCTCTTCAGGAGATCCAGGAGGCGAACAAGATCGCAGCGGGTAAGGCATTTAACATGCAAAGCAAGTATGTGGAGAGGAAGTACCTTTTACTAACCCGGATTCGGAGTTGCCAAGGGGCTTTTGTGGATCTGCCGCGCAGTGTATCCGATGCTGCGGAGTTCTTCCGGGCCAGGGAAGGGGATTCTTTGGAGAAGCTGTTCTGGTCGCAGTATGCTGTGCCAGAACATCCGGTGGCCTTTTCTGATCAACTGAAGCAGTTGGTCGAGCTGCATAGGGTGGCCGAATTGGCCATGAAGGATTTCATAATCCGATTATGGCCGGCCGAAGCTATACCTAGTAGTTATTTCGGCCTTGTGAAGTGGGTGGTGGAGGCTTGTCCACGGCTAGACATCATCAAACGATCCGTCTGTATCGAGGTGCCCGCATGGCCTTTGCTCGTTGCAAGATGTGGTGGGCGAAGATGGATGCCGTCGAGGTGGCCAGGGGGCCGCCGGAGGGCAAGGAGCACCGCACACCCGAGCGATATTTTGCGGATGTCCTGGAGGGATCTCGACTGGTAGCAACGCAGTGCGGGCATGGCGTTATTCTCGAATGAATACATCCATGTTTTGCCTTGTATGAACAAATCCACCTTGTAATATATAATTTTTATTATGTTTTGATTGTTTCCTCCTGTGCGGCCGTGTTGTGTGAAATCTGAGGGTTAACCAGTCGTCGGCTTCAGCCCTCGCATAGGTAGTACGGAGGTGTTCAGGATGGAACCTAAACAATCTTGATCCAATTATATGGTCCTTGAAGGAGTTGTTTAGCGCAGCGAACCAGGCAACCAGACTATGCGGCTTGAACACCCTCACTTAGCCATAGGAGTTTTATAATAAAACATAGGCGCAACCCCTGGTATACGAACCAGAGTGCTGTCAGCGTCTGATCGGGAAGTACCGATCCTTCATGAAATGCGGAAAAATCTCCAACGATTTGAGACCTTCGAACAGCTGACCAGCTCTCGCCGCATCATGACAGTCAGTTTTCGGCTTTCTCTACTGAGGTGCTCATCTGGTTTAGACCAGGACACAATCACAGTAGTTCTCCCTTTACTACCCTAGCCGATATAGCGGAACGTAGGGTAGCAAGCACAGGAGCCGGGCAACCCAACTATTGACCAAAGACATGATTCGGAGCCAATGCATATAATGCTAAATTCGGGGTGCCGAACTATACTTATAGAAGTGTTCGGACTTTTGTTGTTGTAGTGTAAGGTGCTATAAAGCCCCTGGAAAACGTCAAACGTACCAAAGTGTATGAGTGCTACCTGATGGGGTTATCCACAAGGAATCTGAAAAAGAAAAGAGAGAAAGAAAACTGAAAAGACATAAAGGTAAAAAGCCGGGGTCCTAAAACTCCAGCTACAAACTGTTTTCATTGTAATGTAATTAGTACGTCAAGGCACATTGATACAAATAGTGCAATAAGCAATAGGCTATTTAACATGCCAAAACCAGGGGAGAGCTCCATATGGGTCCTGGAAAACAGGTAGAATTATCGTTAATGGAATCACCTAAAAAATTCCCCATATGTTCGCGCTTCTCGCCGTCTTGGTGTATTTATCCTACAAGAGGACCGATGACCAGACCCCCCCCCCCCCCGGATGGGGCCTGTGGGATTGAGACCTGAAAGGAAAACAAGTAAAAATGAAAGTATGTGTGTATCCGATGTCGGTTGAGCCGTGCCATGGGTCACAAGTTATCTGTGCCTCTGTCAATGCCCATGGAATTTTAAGTGCGTAGTTATGTACGTGCGGCACGAATGCCACCACTTGATCAGGACTGAGACGGAGGCCGGTTTGCTAGTCGAGCTCCTGTCGAGCCGAGCTCTCCTGCTGCAGAGTAGTTCGGACCCTCTTAAGGGTGTCCGCGGGCTCAACAACCGAATGAAGGTTCTGCTTGAGAAGGCCGCTTTGTACTTCTGCTGCTAGGGCAGCTGCGTGCTCTTCTGTACGGAGAGAGTGTTCCGTATTGCCATTGACTGTTAAGACGCCGCGTGGACCGGGCATCTTGAGCTTGAGATAAGCGTAGTGTGGCACTGGATTGAATCGAGCAAACGCAGTTCGTCCAAGCAGTGCATGATAGCCGCTGCGAAATGGGACGATATCGAAGATTAACTCCTCGCTTCAGAAGTTGTCCGGAGATCTGAAGACAACCTATAATGTGATTGAGCCCGTACAGCGGGCTTCTACACCTGGTATGACTCCTTTAAAGGTAGTCCTTGGAGGCTTGATCCTTGATGGGTTAATGCCCATTTTCCGTGTTGTATCCTGATAGAGCAGGTTGAGGCTGCTACCACCGTCCATAAGGAAGCGAGTCAGGTGAAACCCATCAATTATTGGATCTAAGACTAGTGCGGCTGAGTCCCCGTGACGGATACTGGTCGGGTGGTCCCGATGATCGAAAGTGATCGGGCACGACGACCATGGTTTGAATTTTGGGGCGACTGGCTCTATCGCGTTGACGTCCCTAAGTGCACGCTTGCGCTCCCTCTTGGGGATGTGGGTGGCATATATCATGTTCACCATTTTGACCTGAGGGGGAAACTTCTTATGTCCCCCTGTGTTCAGCTGTCGTGGCTCTTCGTCGTCGTCCTCGCTTTGCGATCCTTTTTCCCTATTCTCGGTGTTTAATTTGCCGTCCTGTTTGAAAACCCGAAACTCTCTATTTGTATGATTAGGAGGCTTGTCGGGGGTGCCGTGAATCTGGCATGGACGATCAAGTATGCGGTCCAAGCTGGATGGGCCCGAATTGTTCTTTTGGAACGGCTTCTTCCGCTGACCGGACTTAGAGCCACTGAATCCGGCGTTGACCGCCATGTCTTTGGTGTTGTCGTTGCTATTTCGGCGCTTGTATCTATTGCGTCGAGACTTGTCTTTGTTACTTTTAACTTCAGGGATGCCGGCGTCGCTTGCATTGTTTTTGCTATGAGCCAACCAACTGTCCTCGCCCGCACAAAAGCGGGTCATTAGTGCCGTGAGGGCCGCCATGGATTTTGGCTCTTCTTGGACGAGGTGGCGAGCGAGCCATTCGTCGCGAATGCTATGTTTGAAAGCTGCTAGAGCTTCAGCGTCCGGATAGTCAACGATTTGGTTCTTTTTAGTTAGGAACCTTGTCCAGAATTTCCTGATGGACTCTCCGGGCTGCTGGACTATATGGCTTAAGTCATCAGCGTCTGGAGCTCGAACATATGTACCTTGGAAGTTATCGAGGAAAGCCTCTTCCAAGTCCTCCCAACTGCCGATGGAATTTTCAGGCAGACTGTTTAGCCAATGCCGAGCTGGCCCCTTGAGTTTTGGAGGGAGGTATTTGATGGTGTGAAGGTCATCTCCGCGTGCCATATGGATGTGGAGAATGAAGTCTTCGATCCACACCACGGGGTCTGTGGTCCCATCGTATGATTCTATGTTCACGGGCTTGAATCCTTCGGGGAATTCGTGGTCCAGGACCTCATCAGTGAAGCAATGAGGGTGTGCGGGGCCTCTGTATCAGGCCGTATCGTGGCGCAGCTCTGATGGAGTCCGCCTGCGGTGTTCGGCCTGCGCATGACTGGGTTTGTCACGTCCGAATAGGTGGCCGTTGTCACGTGTCGAGGTGCGTCCTCGCGATCCGTAGATTGATCTGGTTGGTCCTGCTTTATTGTTCAGGTTCTGCCGAAGGTCATATGTATGGCCGTGGGTGAATTTACCTTGCCTGAGTGACGAGGTGGGGCGGGCTGGTGTTCGGCATGAGCTGCCGTTTTATCCCGACCACGCGGTGGTCGGTCAGCCACATTGTATGATGGTGGTATATATTCCGGCGCCTCCTCGTCGAACTGAGGTAGCAATTTACACTTTGGGTAGCTTTTGGTTGGGCGCTTGAGGCCATATTCTTCGGCTGCTAGGACATCAGTCCATTTATCGTTGAGCAGATCCTGGTCAGCTTGAAGCTGATGCTGCTTCTTCTTCAGGCTCCTTGCAGTGGCTATTAGCTGGCGCTTGAAGCGCTCCTGCTCAAGAGGTTCCTCAGGCACGATGAAATCATCGGTGCTGAGGCTCACCTCGTCCTCGGAGAGCGGAAGGTAACTATCGTCCATCGAATCTTTGTGCGTGGCCTGTTTAACAGGGCTAACCTGCGCATCTTCCCGTTCATCTTGTTCATTTGTTGTGTCGACGGGGTCTTCGTTGTCTTCGGCACCTTCCGGAGTGTCATCTTCTCCTATGTCGGTGTTTCTATCTTTACTGTGTGACTTAGAGCGGCGCCGCTGACGCCGGCGCTTGGACTGTATTTCGGAAGGTTTATCCTCAACTAGGTCTTCCTTGTCATTCACCTGACGCTGGACGGCCACTTCCTTGTCGTCATGCCGGTGTTATGTTCCTTGATTTTGCGTTCCTTATGCGGTTGGGGTTATGGGACTCCCTCGACAGTTTGCTTTGAATAAAACTCCTCCGACAAGGCCCAACCTTGGTTTTACATTTGCCTAACAACCTATAACTTTCCCTTAGGGTTGCAAACCCGAGGGTCATCTTTATTTTAACCCCCCCCCCCCCCGGATCAGTGCTCCTCTGAGTGTTGGTCCGAAACAGGCAGCCTACGGGGCCACCTTGGGGAAAATTGAGGGTTGGTTTTACTCGTAGCTTGTCCCATCGGTGTGCCCTGAGAATGAGATACGTGCGACTCCTATCGGGATTTGTCGGCACATCGAGCGGTCTTGCTGGTCCTGTTTTACCATTGTCGAAATGTCTTGTAACCGGGATTCCGAGACTGGTCGGGTCTTTCCGGGAGAAGGAATATCCTTCGTAGATCGTGAGAGCTTGTGATGGACTAAGTTGGGACACCCCTGCAGGGTATAAACTTTCGAGAGTCGTGCCCGCGGTTATGTGGCAGATGGGAATTTGTTAATATCCGGTTGTATAGAACTTGACACTTGACTTAATTAAAATGAATCAACCGTGTGTGTAGCCGTGATGGTCTCTTTTCGGCAGAGTCCGGGAAGTGAACACGGTTTGGGTTATGTTTGAACGTAAGTAGTTTCAGGATCACTTCTAGCTTCACGACCGTTGCCTAGCTTCTCACCTTACTCTTATTTGCGTATGTTAGCCACCATATTTTCTTAGCGCTTGCTGCAACTCCACCTCATTACCTTATCTTACCCATAAGCTTAAATAGTCTTGATCTCGCGGGTGTGAGCTTGCTGAGTCCTCGTGACTCACGGATACTTCCAAAACAGTTGCAGGTGCCAATGATACCAGTGCAGGTGATGCTACCAAACTCAAGTGGGAGTTTGATGAGGACCTTGGTCGTTACTATGTGTCGTTTCCTGATGATCAGTAGTGGAGCCCAGTTGGGGCAATCGGGGATCTAGCAGTTGGGTTTATCTTCTTTTTCATTTGGTTGTCCGTAGTCGGACTATGAGTGTACTCTGATGATGTATGAACTTATTTGAATATTGTGTGACGTGGCGAGTGTAAGCCAACTCTATTTATCCCTTTCTTGTTGATTACATGGGATGTTGTGAAGATGACCCTTCTTGCGACAAAAACACTATGCAGTTATGCCTCTAAGTCATGCCTCGACACGTGGGAGCTATAGCCGCATCGTGGGCGTTACAGTATGCCCTCCATCGCACACGCAACTAAAATCTGAACCGTGTTTGATGCATCCTCCATCGCAAACATTTTGCACCTTTTTTACGGGTTTTTTACACCACCGTTTGCGATTATGAGAAAGCACACAGTTTCGTCAAAGGGTCTCTGATCGGAGTGTTGCGTTAGCAGCAACCTGCAGTAGTGTCTGCTGGTAGGATTGACCACCATCAACACCATCTTGAGGCACACTTTGTTGCCCAAGTTAGGAGATCATAGGATGATCCGTGGTCACTCCATCAACTTTCTCCATATGTTTGATGTGCCAGAGAGGTTTAAAGTGATGGGCCTAATAGTTGAAACAGTGAAGAGAACTGCAGCTGATTAGAAAAGATCATGTGGATATGCCCCTCACATACATATGCTAATCAACTCCAAGATGGGGATAGTGACATATCTTCTCGATAAAGAGCATCTTCCCCTGAGGCCAGAATTTGAAGACAATGAGATTGTCATGGATGAATCTCATCCAACCAGTGCAAAATCCCAGGAGAAGAGAGAGAGAGAGAGAGAGAGAGAGAGAGAGAGCAAAGGCTGCTAAAGTAGCAAGGGCAGCTATTGTGCCAGATGCTTCACAAGTGATGCTCAAGACCGAGCAAGATCAACTCAGTTATCTGCTTGAGGCTACTATGAGGATTGAGAAAGACTTGGCCACCCTGACTCAGAATCAGGAAAGTCTTGGGAGGATCATTGAGACCAAATTCCATGATCTAGATGTGAAGGTCACAGAGATCCAGACTACTGTGGAGAAGCTCCAAGAAGAGATTGAAGATAGGAATCACAGACCTACCACCGACACTTTTCAGTGTGTGCTAAGGGCACACAGGTCTTCAGCAGTGCTAGTAGTCAGTGACACGTGGACTACACTCTCAGCACCTGCAGCAATTGCCACTGTTGCACCTTCAGTTTCAACTAGTCCTGGCCATCTCAAGCCCGGCCCTGTCGGCCCACCCAGGCTCGGCCCTAAAATCCAGGGCCTAGGCCCGATGGGCTTGTCCATGGGCCGGGCTTGGGCCTGAGTTTTGAGCCCATCAGCAGGGCCTGGATGGGCTTGGGCTTGGCATACTGGCATTTTAGGGAAGAGGCCCGGCCCACGGCCCTAAGCCCTAAGGGCTTTTCAGGGCTTTTTACGAGATGGGCCGGGCTTGGGCTTGAAAAGTAGGCCCGGTGGTAGGGCCTGGGAGGGCCTGGGCCTCAGTTTTCTTCCATGGACTTTTTTAGGCCCAGCCCAAGCCCGGCCCGGCCCGGCCCATGGCCAGATATAGTTTCAACTCCTCCAGCTCCACAGACATCAGCTGAAGCTTTTGTAGACGGACTCCTCTCCACGCCATCTACGCACACCGGAGCAACCAGCCAGAAGACCAATTCAGGAGCTCCCGGAGAGCGTTCCTAGAGTGCGGCATAGCACTATACATTTTCGAGCTTTCTAGTAACTTGTTGCTGAAGGGGGAGAAAGTGTATAGATCATTAGGCTTCAAGAGAGAGAGAGAGAGAGCACTTTGCCTTTTGTTGCCTCTCTTGGTACTTTGATCATTTGCTTTTATCGTTTGCTCGTTTGATTCCTATGCTACTATATCTATGTTCGTTTGTGAGATACCCTTGTGATCATGTGTTTGATCATATTATACTTTAATGTGTGCTTGAATGATGATATCTTGATACTTGTGTATGATCAATCATGTTTCCCTTGGTGATGAGTGCATGTTCTTTATATCTTATCATTTTGAGCACTCCACCAAGATGTTTGTGACACGGAAGAGTGATTCATGATCCTAATCGATTGTGCATTTGCATTCAAAAGCAAATTTTAAATAATGCATAAATTTAGGGGGAGCTCTTGCTTATCACATACTTCTCAAAGCGATGATGTACTTCATTCATATTATCATTTGTTGAAGCTTTGATCTATATGTTGTCATAAATTACCAAAAAGAGGGAGATTGAAAGTGCAACTAATCCCCGGGTGGTTTTGGTAATTCATAACAACATATAGCTCATTGAACTAATATCCATTCAAGTTAAATATTTCAGAAAGTTCAATGGTTGGCATGGCATGGACTAGAGATGTGGACCCCTCAAAATGCTAAAGACAAAGATTGGCAAAAGCTCAAGACTCTTCATTTTCATTTTAGTGATCCAAGATCACATTGAGTCCATAGTAAAGCCAATACTATTAAAAGGGGATGAGGTGTTGCTTAATGGTCCACTTGCTCAAAGTGCTTACTGATATTGTTCCATAACCCTCAGCCACTTTGTCATTTCCAAATAAGTCCAAAACCCAAAGTCAAACTCGGCCCTACCGATTTGATCTATTCGGCACCACCGAGTTCTTTTGACATAGCCACTACTAGAAACCCTAGACAATTCGGTCTCACCGATATGGATCTCGGTCTCACCAAGATGGCATTGCAAACTCTCTGTTTCCCTTCGTAATGTTTCGGTCTTACCGAAATGAGCGATCGGTCCCACCGAGTTTGCCTGACCAAATCTCTGTTAACTCATTGCTAAAATCGGTCTCACCGAGTTCATGCAATCAGTCACACCGAGATGAGGTTTTGCCCTAGCCCTAGCACATCGGTCCCACCGAATTGATCATGTCGGTCCCACCGAGATTCCTAACGTTCACATTTTGAACTAAATCGGTCTCACCGAGTTCTTCTATTCGGTCTGACCAAGTCGAGTCAATTGTGTGTAATGGTTGGATTTTGTGTGGAGGCTATATATATCCCTCCACCCCTTCTCTATTCAAGAGAGAGCCATCAGAACATGCCCACACTTCCACTACTCATTTTCTGAGAGAGAACCACCTACTCATGTGTTGAGACCAAGACATTCCAATCCAACCACAAGAATCTTGATCTCTAGCCTTACCCAAGTTGCTTTCCACTCAAATCATCTTTCCACCAAAGCCAAATCTGTGAGAGAGAGTTGAGTGTTGGGGAGACTATCATCTGAAGCACAAGAGCAAGGAGTTCATCATCAACACACCATCTATTACCTTTTGGAGAGTGGTGTCTCCTAGATTGGTTAGGTGTCTCTTGGGAGCCTCCGACAAGATTATGGAGTTGAACCAAGGAGTTTGTAAGGGCAAGGAGATCGCCTACTTCATGAAGATCTACCCGAGTGAGGCAAGTCCTTCGTGGGCGATGGCCATGGTGGGATAGACAAGGTTGCTTCTTTGTGGACCCTTCATGGGTGGAGCCCTCAGTGGACTCGCGCAACCGTTACCCTTCATGGGTTGAAGTCTCCATCAATGTGGACGTACGATAGCACCACCTATCGGAACCACGCCAAAAATCCATGTGTCTACATTGTGTTTGCCTTCTCCAAACCCTTCCCTTTACCTTCATATGCAATGTTTTACTTTCCGTTGCTACACTCTTAGTATTACATGTGTAGGTTGATTGCTTGACATGTGCTAAGTTGCTAAAATCTGCCAAGACTTAAAATTGGGAAAAGGCTAGATTTTTATTTGGTCAAGTAGCCTAATCACCCCCCCTCTAGACCTACTTTCTATCCTACACGTGTATATAAACCAAAGGGTTTAGCCCGTAGAGGGGACATCAACGCAATATCATTTATCTAGCCTTAGAGTTAGACCACATCTTGCGATCTCAAGGTAGATCAACTCTGTACTTGATACTTCCACATCAATATAAACAAGATAAGGACGTAGGGTTTACGTCCATCAAGAGGGCCCGAACCTAGGTAAAACATCGTCTCCCTATTCTTGTTACCATGTGTCTGAGATCCACAGCTCAGGACCCCCTCCCCCGAAGTTTGCTAGTTTTCGCACCGACACGTAGGAACAACTTTTAAGATGCTAAAAGAAAAAAGGACCAATAATTAATGAGAGGATGGAGGAAAGTCCCGCTAGGATTGATAAGTTGGAAGAAATTATTAATAATTTGGGTTCCACTTTTTCTTCCCTTAAAACTATTGAAAAGACTCCTCCTTGTAAGAATTTTAAGTTTATGTATGTTCCTAAGAATAAGGGTGCCACATCTAGTAACGGAAGTGAAGGTTTTTAATGATAAGTATTCACCCCAACTTTGTTGATTTAATAAAGGAACCCGTCTATGAGAATAAATTCCTCAACTTTGTTCCTAGGAGAGTTATCATTAAAAAAATATGTGTGCTAAAACTCCTAGGAAATATGGATGTGTGATTTAGGAGTTGAAAACTAAAGATGACAACACTTGAAACTATGCATTATGCCTAGCTAGGGGTGTAAAACAATAGCGTTTGTTGGGAGGCAGCCCAATAGTTATCTTAGTTTTTCTTTTTTTAGTGTGCACACAGTTATGCTACTATTATGGTTGTGCTTTTGTGTTTAAATTAGTGTTTGTGCCAACTAAAGCCTTTGGGATTATTTGGTTGAAAGTTGATTTGATATGTGAGTAAACAGAAACTTTTGCGCCCAGTACTAGAATTGTATAACTTCACTCGAACGTGATAAAATTCTATATTTTTTTACACATGATTGATATACAAATTGCGCATGTTTTCCTATTTTTTCTGAATTTTTGTAGTTACATAAGTATTGCACTTAGCCAAATCATTACAGACTATTCTGTTTTGATAGATTATGTTTTCATTGCATTGTTTGCTTGTTTTAATGAATCTATGGATTGTATCGGGGGTTATAAGTCATGGTGAAGTTAGAATACAATAGGCCTTATGCAATAATAAAATATGAATGGCTTTACAATAGTACCTAAAGTTTATGATTTGCTTGTTATACTAACGGATATCACAAGTTTTCTGTTGAGTTTTGTGTGCTGAAGTTTTCAAGTTTTGAGTGAGATCGCGATGGATGAAGGAATTGAGAGTGGCAAGAGCCTAAGCTTGGGGATGCCCAAGGCACCCCAAGGTAATATTCAAGGAGACCCAAGCGTCAAAGCTTGGGGATTCCCCGGATGGCATCCCCTCTTTTGTCTACCAACCATCGGTAAATTACTTGGAGCTATATTTTTATTCATCACATGATATGAGTTTTGCTTGGAGCGTCGTGTATTATACGAGTCCTTATTATGTTTGCTTTTTTAGTTTTCCACAATCATCTTTGCTAGACACACCTTTTTGAGAGGGACACACATTATTCGTGATTTGTTAGAATACTCTATGTGTTTCACTTATATCTTTTGAGCTAGGCAGTTGCTCTAGTGCTTCACTTATATCTTTTCGAGCACGGCGGTGGTTATATTTTAAATAAATAGTTACACTCTCATGCTTCACTTATATCATTTTGAGATTTTGATAAATAGTAATGGAAATTTTCACGGGTTATGAATTTGGCCCTAATATGATAGGTATTCAAGAGGGATATAATAAAAACTTTCATGTATATCACTGAATTTGATAAGTTTGATTCCTTGCAATAGTTTTGCGATATAAAGATGGTAATATTTGGGAGGTACTAGTGAATGATTGTGGTTTAGTAATAATATTGGTGTTAATGTTTGTGATTCCCTAAGCATGCAGGTATGGTATCTCGTTATGCTAAGAAGTTGGAGCATGATTAATTATTGAGTGTTTTCCTTTAAGTGAAGGTCGGGAGCGTGCGATGGTTAACTCCTACCAACCTCCCCCCTAGGAGCATCTGTAGTAGTGATACGTCTCCAACGTATCTATAATTTTTTATTGTTCCATGCTATTATATTATCTGTTTTGGATGTTAATGGGCTTATTTATACACTTTTATATTATTTTTGGGACTAACCTACTAACCCAAGGCCCAGTGCAAATTGCTGTTTTTTGCCTATTTCAGTGTTTCGCAGAAAAGGAATATCAAACAGAATCCAAACGGAATAAAACCTTCGGGAGAGTTATTTTTGGAACAAACGTGATCCAGGGGACTTGGAGTGGACGTCAAGCAACCAACGAGGAGGCAACGAGGCAGGGGCGCGCCCTCCACCCTCGTGGGCCCCTCGTGGCTCCACTGACCTACTTTTTCCTCCTATATATGTCCACATACCACGAAAACATCTAGGAGCACCATGAAACCCTATTTCCACCGCCGCAACCTTCTGTACCCAAGATATCCCATCTTGGGGCCTTTTCCGGAGCTCCGTAGGAGGGGGCATCGATCACGGAGGGCTTCTACATCAACACCATAGCCTCTCCGATGATGTGTGAGTAGTTTACCTCAGACCTTCGGGTCCATAGTTATTAGCTAGATGGCTTCTTCTCTCTCTTTGGATCTCAATACAATGTTCTCCTCGATCTTCTTGGAGGTCTATTTGATGTAACTCTTTTTGCGGTGTGTTTGTCGAGATCCGATGAATTGTGGGTTTATGATCAAGTTTATCTATGAACAATATTTGATTCTTCTCTGAAATCTTTTATGTATGATTGGTTATCTTTGCAAGTCTCTTCGAATTATCAGTTTGGTTTGGCCTACTAGATTGATCTTTCTTGCAATGGAAGAAGTGCTTAGCTTTGGGTTCAATCTTGCGGTGTCCTTTCCCAGTGACAGCAGGGGCAGCAAGGCACGTATTGTATTGTTGCCATCGAGGATAAAAAGATGGGGTTTATATCATATTGCTTGAGTTTATCCCTCTACATCATGTCATCTTGCCTAATGCATTACTTTGTTCTTATGAACTTAATACTCTAGATGCATGCTGGATAGCGGTCGATGTGTGGGGTAATAGTAGTAGATGCAGAATCCTTTCGGTCTACTTGTCGCGGACGTGATGCCTATATACATGGTCATGCCTAGATATTCTCATAATTATTCACTTTTCTATCAATTGCTCGACAGTAATTTGTTCACCCATCGTAATACTTATGCTATCTTGAGAGAAGCCTAGCCTCCGGGTCTATCTTTTATCATATAAGTTTCCAATCTATTTTATTTTGCAATCTTTACTTTCAATCTATATCATAAAAATACCAAAAATATTTATCTTATTATTATTGTCTCTATCATATCTCACTCTCGTAAGTGACCGTGAAGGGATTGACAACCCCTTTATCGCATTGGCTGCGAGGTTCTTATTTGTTTGTGTAGGTACGAGGGACTTGCGTGTAGTCTCCTACTGGATTGATAACTTGGTTCTCAAAAACTGAGGGAAATACTTACGCTACTTTGCTGCATCACCCTTTCCTCTTCAAGGGAAAGCCAACGCAGTGCTCAAGAGGTAGCAAGTAGTACTTTACTTCAAGGGCTAATAAACTTTCGCAATAAGTATGTGATTTCTTTATGACTAATGTGAGTCCATGGATTGTAGGCACTCTCACCTTTCCGCCATTTCCTAGCCTCTCTGGTACTGTGCATTGCCCTTTCTGACCTCAAGACGTGGTGCAAACTTCACTGGTGCACCCAAACCCCGTGATACGATACGCTCTATCACACATAAGCCTCATTATATCTTCCTCAAAACAACCACCATACCTACCTATTATGGCATTTCCATGGCCATTCGGAGATATATTGCCATGCAACTTCCACCGTTCTGTGTTTATGACACACATCATCAATGCCATATTGCTTTGCATGATCATATAGCTGACATAGTATTTGTGGCTCAGCCATCGTTCATCATTTTTTTATACATGTTACGCTATATCATTGCACATCCTGGTACACTGCCAGAGGCATTCATATAGAGTCATGTTTTGTTCTAGTATCGTGTTGTAATTTTGAGTTGTAAGTAAATACAAGTGTGATGATCATCATTATTCATTATTAGAGCATTGTTCCAAGTGAGGAAATAAAAAGGCCAAAAACCCCCACAAAAAAGAGGCCAAAATATCCTAACAAAAAAAGAAAAAAATGAGAGAAAGAGAGAGAAGGGGCAATGTTACTATCCTCTCCCACACTTGTGCTTCAAAGTAGCACCATGTTTTTCATATAGAGAGTCTCCTATGTTTTCACTTTCATATAACTAGTGGGAATTTTTCATTATAGAACTTGGCTCGTATAAACCAATGACGGGCTTCCTCAAATGCCTGAGGTCTTCATGAGCAAGCAAGTTGGATGCACACCCTCTTAGTTTTTTTGATCTTTCATACACTTATAGATCTTAGTGCATCCTTTGCACGGCAATCCCTACTCCTTGCAGTGACCTCAATTGGTGGGCATCTTCATAGCTCGTTGATTAGCCCTGTCGATGTGTGACTTTCTCCTTTTTTGTCTTCTCCATATCATCTCTACCACCACACTCTATTCCACACATAGAGGTATATCCATGGCTTGCTCTCATGTATCGCGTGAGGGTTGAAAAAGTTGAAGCGTGTTAAAAAGTATGAACCAATTGCTTGGCTGACACAGGGGTAGTGCATGATTTATATTTTGCGTTAAGAAGATGGAGTATTGATGTCAAATTATAGACTATTGCTTTGAATCATTCGGATCTTAATATTCATTATGATAGGTAACATTTCACATAAAAAATTCTGTTTTTATCATTTACCTACTCGACGACGAGCAGGAATTAAGCTTGGGGATGCTGATACGTCTCCAACGTATCTATAATTTTCTATTGTTCCATGCTATTATAGTATCAATCTTGGATGTTTATTATGCAATTATATATCATTTTTGGGATTAACCTATTAACCTTGTGCCCAGTACCAGTTGCTATTTTTTTGCTTGTTTTTGGCTTTTCAGAAAATCAGTACCAAATGAAGTCCACACACTATGAAACTTTTTGACGATTTTTTCTGGACCAGAAGGGGCCCTAGAATCTTCGGGAGAGGACCTAAAGAGCCACGGGAGAGCGACAAGCCTGCAAGGCGCTCCCCTGGCTAGGCTACTAGGCCCCTCGTGGCACCTCTTGACATAATTCCAGCTCTATCAAATCCCAAGTATTCCCAATACACCATAGAGCCGCCCAAAATACTTTTATCGTTGCCGCAAGTTTCTGTTCTTAGGAGATCCCATCTGGAGACCTTTCCAATACTCTACCGGATGGGGAATCAATCACGGAGGGCCTCTAAATCAACTTTGATGCCCTTACGATGATGTGTGAGTAGTTTACCATAGACCTACGGGTCCATAGCTAGTAGCTTTATGGCTTCTTCTCCCTCTTTGATCTTCAATACAATTGTTCTTGGAGATTTATTCAATGTAATCCTTTGTTGCGGTGTTTTCTTGGGATCCGATGAATTATGGGTTTATGATGGGATCCAACTAGATTAATCTATCTTGCAATGGGAGAGGTGCTTTGTGATGGGTCGATCTTGCATAGCTCAATCCCACTGATGGAAAGAGACATGAAACGTACTTGTATCATTGCCATTACGTATAAAATGATGGGGTTTATTCATAATAATTGGGTTGTCTACATCACGTCATCTTGCTTAAGGCGTTACTCAGTTCTTTATGAACTTAATACTCTAGATACACGCTGGATAGCAGTCGATATGTGGAGTAAGAGTAGTAGATGCAGGCATGAGTCGGTCTACTTGTATCGGACGTGATGCCGATATACATGATCATTTCCTTGGATATCGTCATAACTATGCGCTTTTCTATCAATTGCCATATAGTAATTTGTTTACCCACTGTATGCTATGTTCAAGAGAGAAGCCTCTAGTGAAAAATATGGCCCCGATGTCAATTGTTATCATATATTAAAATTCAAATATACCTTGTTGCAATTTATTTATCATTATCTTATTTTGTGTTTTTATTTATCTATCTATCACTACGAGATTTGATCCTTACAATTAACCGCCAAGGGATTGACAACCCCTTGTTTGTGTTGGGTGCAAGTATTTGTTATTTTGCGTGTAGGTGTTGTTCACGAGGTCTTGTGTGGTTCTCCTAGTGGGTTGATAACCTTGATTCTTAAGTGGGGGAAATACTTATCTCTACTGTACTACATCATCCTCTCCTTTTCAAGAAAAAATCCCAATGCAACCCACAAGTAAGAGTACCCCTACATGTATATTTTCATCAATATCAAAATATGATGCGAGGGCATGATTGCACTTTCAATAGCCAGGAGGATCGAGAGGTGGTACAGAAGGGCCCACGCACCCTAGCCCTAGTCCGCGTGAGCAACCTGCATGGAGTCCTGGTAGCCCCCTTCCAGGCGTGCCTATCCTATTGGCTCCTCTCGCATGAAACTTTGCGTCATATTTCTATTTGATTTTTTGAGCTCCATCTTTTTTGCAAATTCCATAAACATGCACAAAAACGGCAACTAGCAGTAAGTAATGTATTAAAAGGTTAGTCTAATAAATGGATAGGAATGATGCCAAAGTGATGCAATTATGATATAAATATGGCACAAAAAGAAAAGAAAAATATATATGTATGAGACATATCATTCATCACCCTCAATCACCCTTACTCCTATTTGAGAGATGTAATTCTATTTTTTTCCTCCTTCTCCCATTAGTTTTAGCGTGATAATATGTAGTGTTAGCATGTAACACCCTCGATGCGACTATATCTCCCACGTGTCGAGGCACGACTTAGAGGCATAATCGCATTGAAGGCATATGTCGCAAGTTAGGCAATCTTCACAACATCCCATGTAATATAATAATGAAAGGGGAGATAACATAGTTGGCTTACACTCGCCACGTCAATCAAGTACATAAATAACATTACATCATCCAAACACTCATGGCCCGACTACGGCGCCAAAATAAAAGAGAACCCAACATGCGACAACGGTCCCAATCACCCCCAACTGGGCACCACTACTGATCATCGGGAAAGGAAACATAGTATCGTTGAGAGTCTTCGTCGAACTCCCACTTGAGTTCATACGCGTCTCCTGGAGCGGAATCATCAGGCCCTGCATCTGGTGTAATAGTAATCTGTGAGCCACAGGGACTCAGCAATCTCGCACCCTCGTGATCAAGACTATTTAAGCTTATAGGTATGGCAAGGTAAATATAAGTGGAGCTGCAGCAAGCGACTAGCAAATATGGTGGCTAACTTATTCGCAAAAGAGAGCGAGAAGAGGAGGCAAAGCGCGAGCGAGAAACTAGAAAGCAACCTGCGCAAACATTACTCCAACCCCGTGTCCGCTTCTCGGACTCCGCCGAGAAGGGGCCATCACGGTAACACACTCAGTTGATTCATCTTAAATAAATTAAGGTTCAAGTTATCTACAACCGGACATTAACAAATTCCCATCTGCCCATAACCGCGGGCACGGCTTTCGAAAGTTCAAATCCCTGCAGGGGAGTCCCAACTTAGCCCATGACAAGCTCTCATGGTCAACGAAGGAATAGACCTCCTCCCAAGACGTTCCGATCAGACTCGGTATCTCGGTTCTTCAAGACACTTCGACAGGTTAAAACAAGACCAGCAACACCGCCCGAATGTGCCGACAAATCCCGATAGGAGCTGCACATATCTCGTTCTTAGGGCACACTCAGATGAGACTAGCTACGAGTAAAACCAACCCTCAAGTTTTCCCGAGGTGGCCCCGCAGGCAGCTCAGTTCGGACCAACACTCAGAGGAGCACTGGCCCGGGGGGGTTAAAATAAGATGACCCTTGGGCTCCGGTAACCCAAGGGAAAAAGAGGCTAGGTGGCGAATGGTAAAACCAAGGTTGGGCATTGCTGGAAAAGCTTTAATCAAGGCGAACTATCAAGGGGTTCCCATTATAACCCAACCGTGTAAGGAACGCAAAATCCGGGAACATAACACCGATATAACGGAAACTAGGGCGGCAAGAGTGGAACAAAACACTAGGCGAGAGGCCGAGCCTTCCACCCTTTAACAAGTATATAGATGCATTAAGATAACAAGATAATATAATGATATCCCAACAAGTAAATAAATGTTCCAACAAGGAACGGCCTCCAATCTTCACCTGCAACTAGCAACGCTATAAGAGGGGCTGAGCAAAGCGGTAACATAGCCAATCAACGGTTTGCTAGGACATGGTGGGTTAGAGGTTTGACATGGCAATTTGGGAGGCTTGCAAGCAAGTGGTAGGCATCGTAGCAATGGCATAGCAAAAGAGCGAGCAAACTAGCATAGCAAAGATAGTAGTGATTTCGAGGGTATGATCATCTTGCCTGCACAGTTGTCAGAGTTGACTGGATCCTCGAAAGCAAACTCAACGGGCTCCTCGTTAGCGAACTCATCTCCCGGCTCTACCCAAACAAGACAAACAAGCAACAAGGATACAATCAACCACGTGCAAGAACCCAAACAAGACGACGCGATGATGATATGCTATGCGGGATGAGATGCGGGATGCAAAATGCAAGATATGACAGGAAACGCATGAACCTGGCCTCAACATGGAAATCCAAGTGTGCCACTGGAAAGATGAGATGAAATCGCTGGAAAACAATATAAAGAACGCCGGAATCGGAGTTACGGTTTGAAAATGGCAAGCGATTCAAATATGACACTGGTGTGCGATTTACAGCAAGTAGCCAACTAAATGCAATGAGATGAACATGCTACAGCACCCAAACATGACAACAAAATACATGGCAGGTATTCACACAAGATGCTTAACAAAAGTCTAGCACTGACCTACGGCCAATTCATCCCTTAACAGGTTCAAACAAGCATGGCAAAAATGCATATGGAAAACAGATCTCAGATTTAGTGAAATCAACACTTGTCTGGAATTTCAGATCAGGTAGCACTCTTCGGAGCAACAAAACTACATGCTACAGGATCTGATCATGGCAAAGTAAAGCTTGGCATGGAGCTACTCAAAGAGCTTAACAAAAGTCCCTTAGTAACCTTGAGCCAAAAGGGATCAGAAAATACAATTGCAAGCACGCGAACATAGCAAAAACATAATCAGTTTTCATACTTAGTGAAAACTGACACATGCTGAAATATAACTCAAGTAGGCATGTTTACGAGCTCGATGCGCTCACTACGGTGCAAGTCATGACAAGACAAGCATACATCCATCAAGAAGGCACAAAATGCAATCTATACATGGCAATAACAATAGCATAGCATGCACGGATCACTACAACAACATCGGCAAAATTGCAAACAAGTTGACAATCTGCCCAGATTCACCAAGTAGCAAAAGTAGAGCTCGATTGACTCAAACTATGTTGCTCCATAATTGCAAACAAAGACATGTATGGATAGAGCACTACAATATTAGAAAAACTCCCTTACTGATCATCCTCAAAAGAGACACGGATCACTAGGAAACAATAAGAACATATGGCAACATGAGATAAACAGCTCCAGGACTTAGTGAAATCACTAAGTCCCTGAGAACAGAATTAGCAAGTGCACCACTTTGCAAGCTTGCACAAGTCACCACACACATCACAAAAATACATGGGTTGCAGCTCTGGAAAGATGACAAAACCCTTAACAAAATATATGTAGAACTCACGGGCATATCATGCACACAATAATCATGGCGAAAATGACAAAAGTGCTAAACGAAGTAGCAGATCTGACAATTAACTCAAATAGCCCTCTTCTAACAGCATTTCGGGCATCAAGACGAGCTCAAATGAAAATGATGCAATGGAATGAAATGATGTACTCTCTGAGATGAACATTTTGATATGCTATATGCATGAATCGGAGCTACGGATGCAAATTTATGGGGCTATGAACATGTGCATATGGACTGAGAATTTCGGGACTTAGAAGAAAAATCAACCTCTAGGGTTTACTGTTCACAGATCTAGATCGGGCGAAGGTCACTGTAGCACGGCGGCGCGGATCACGAGGATGACCGGGGTTCTTCGCCGGAGTTGAGGGAGAGGCCGGAGGGGTCGCCGGGGTGGAGATCCGGCGAGGAGGAGGGCCGTGCGGGGCGGCGCGGGGACCAGCCGGCGAGCTCGGGCGGCGGCTTGCCGGGCGGCGGGCGGCGGAGCTGCGGCGCTCGTCGCCGGCGTGGAGAGGCGGCGGCGTGCGGTGGCTCGGCTCGCAGCGCCGGCGCGGCGGCTGCGCGCAGGCGGCGGGGAGGCGGCGCGGCTGCGGGGAAGAAGGCGCGCGGCCTCTGGCCCGGATCGGCGGCGGGCGGGCCGGCCTCGGGCCCGAGTGGGCCTCGGCGGGAGTGGCGGTGATGTGGTCCGGGGCGCCCACATGGCGTTTGCCTATTGGTCCGGGGCGGCGGCGGCGGGGCGTCCGGCTGGAACGGACATGTCCGGCAGCACGCGAGGTTTTTCTAGGGTTTCGGAGGTAGGAGGAGATCTGAAAATCGGGGGGGTTTAAATAGGCATAGAGGGAGCTAGGAGAGTCCAAAAGAGGTGCGGTTTTCGGCCACGCGATCGTGATCGAACGCTCTAGGTGATGGAGCAGAGTTAGGTGGGTTTTGGGCCAAATTGGAGGGGTGTTGGGCTGCAACACACACGAGGCCTTTTCGGTCCCTCGGTTAATCGTTGGAGTATCAAACGAAGTCCAAATGGTACGAAACTTGACAGGCGGTCTACCAGTAGTAAACCAAGGCCGCTTGGCAAGTCTCGGTCCAATCCGGAAATGTTTAATCCCCACATACGAAAGAAAGCTAGAAATGCCCACCGGAGGAGAACGAAGCGCCGGAATGCAAAACGGACAACGGGGAAAATGCTCGAATGCATGAGACGAACACGTATGCAAATGCAATGCACATGATGACATGATATGAGATGCATGACAACGATAACAACACACAGAGACAAAGAACCGAACCCGAGGAAAATAAAATAACTTAACGCCGGAAACGGCAAGGGTTGGAGTACAAATTGGGAAAGTTACATCCGGGGTGTTACAACACTCCACCACTACGAAAGGATCTCGTCCCGAGATCTAGGACTGAAAGAACGCCGGGTACTCAGAACGGAGGTGATCCTCGCGTTCCCAGGTAGCTTCACGGTTGGAATGGTGTGACCACTTGACTTTGAGAAATTTGATTGACTTGTTGCAAGTCTTGCGTTCAGTCTCTTCAAGAATAGCAACTGGGTGCTCACGATAAGAGAGATCTTCTTGGAGCTCAATGTCCTCGAAGTTGACGGTACGGTCAGGAGTCTTGAAGCACTTACGAAGCTGAGAGACATGGAACACGTCATGAACATTTGCAAAGTTTGAAGGAAGCTCGAGTTGATAGGCGAGGTCGCCTCTCTTGCTGACAATCTTGAAAGGTCCCACGTATCTAGGGGCAAGCTTCCCTTTGATACCGAAGCGACGAGTACCTTTCATAGGAGAGACACGGAGGTAAGCATGATCTCCGATCTCGAAAGCCAAATCACGGTGCTTACTATCATAGTAGCTCTTTTGGCGGGATTGGGCTGCTTTGAGGTTATCATGAATGACTTTGCATATTTCTTCTGCTTCTGTGATTAAGTCATTACCCAAAAGCTGACGTTCACCGGTTTCAGACCAGTTGAGAGGGGTACGGCACTTCCTGCCATACAGAATTTCAAATGGGGCCTTGCCCGAACTTGCTTGAAAACTGTTGTTGTAGGAGAATTCGGCATAAGGAAGACAATCCTCCCACTTCATGCCGAAGGAGATCACACAAGCCCTGAGCATATCTTCAAGAATCTGGTTGACACGCTCGACTTGACCGCTTGTCTGAGGATGGAAAGCTGTGCTGAAGCGGATGTTCGTACCCATGGCCTTCTGAAAAGAATCCCAAAACTTCGAGCTAAAGATGCTGCCACGGTCTGAAGAGATCACTTGTGGAATAGCATGCAGAGAGACAATACCAGAGGTATAGAGTTCCCCAATTGAGCTGAAGTGATCGACTCTTTGATAGGCAGAAAGTGAGCCACTTTGGTGAGTTTGTCGATGACAACGAATATAGCATCATTGCCACGTTTGGACTTTGGAACCCAGTCACGAAGTCCATTTGAATGTGGTCAAACTTCCATTCTGGAATGGCAAGAGGTTGGAGGAGACCAGCTGGTCTTTGGTGTTCTGCCTTCACTCTTCTGCAGACATCACATTCATTCACGAATTGAGCGATCTCGCACTTCATTCGAGTCCACCAATAAGCTTGCTTGAGGTCCTGATACATCTTCGTGCTCCCAGGGTGGATGGAGAGGAGAGAATTGTGAGCCTCGTTCATGATCACTTTACGAAGGTCACCTTTGGGTACAACAATACGATCCTCGAAGAAGAGAGTGTCCTTGTCATCAAGGCGGTAGCACTTGTACTTGGACTGGCTCTTGGCAATCCCAATCTTCACCTTTTTCACCATAGCATCAAGAAGCTGGGCTTGGCGAATCTGGTCTTCCAAGGTAGGAGAGATTTGAAGGTTGGCGAGGAAACCTTGAGGAACAACTTGCAGGTTAAGTTTGCGGAAGGCTTCACAAAGCTCGGGTTGATAAGGCTGGAGAATCAGACTGTTGCAGTAAGCTTTTCTGCTCAAAGCGTCAGCAATCACATTGGCCTTGCCTGGGGTATACTCAATACTCGGATTATACTCTTGAATCATTTCGACCCATCGAGTTTGCCTGAGGTTGAGATTAGGCTGAGTGAAGATGTACTTGAGACTCTTGTGATCAGTGAAAATGTCCACTTTTCTTCCCAATAGAAGATGTCTCCAAGTCAAAAGAGCATGCACAGCTGCCGCCAACTCGAGATCATGAGTGGGGTAGTTCTTCTCATTAGGCTTCAACTGGCAAGATGTATAAGCAACAACTTTCTTCTCTTGCATCAAAACTGCGCCAAGACCTTGGAGAGAGGCATCACAAAAGACCTCGTACGGCTTGGATTCATCAGGCGGAGTCAGAACTGGAGCAGTGATCAACTTCTCTTTCAAAGTGTTGAAAGCAATGTCACACTCCGGAGACCAAACATACTTGACGTGCTTCTGGAGAAGATTAGAGAGAGGCTTCGCGATCTTAGAAAAGTTTTCAACGAATCTTCGGCAATAGCTTGCAAGACCGAGAAAACTGCGGAGTTGCTTCACGTTCTGAGGAGGTTCCCAATTCACAATTGCAGACACCTTCTCAGGATTCACGGCAATGCCCTTGGCAAAGATGATATGACCAAGATAAAGAACCTCATCGAGCCAAAATTCACACTTGGAGAACTTGGCGTAGAACTTATGTTCTCTGAGCTTTTCAAGAACCAAACGCAAGTGCTTGGCATGATCTTCCTTGTTCTTGGAGAAAACCAGGATGTCGTCGAGATAGACCAGAACGAAGTCATTGGTGTAGGCGTTGAAGATGAAGTTCATCATGCGAGAGAACGTCGGAGGAGCGTTGACGAGACCAAGAGACATGACAGTGTATTCATATGAACCAAAGCTTGTCCTGAAAGCCGTCTTGGGAATATCTTGCTCACGGATTCGAATCTGATGATAACCCATACGGAGATCAAGCTTGGAGAATACTTGAGCACCTTTGAGTTATTCGAACAGCTCATTGATGTTGGGAAGTGGGTATTTGTTCTTGATGGTCTTCTTGTTCACTGGACGGTAGTCAACACAAAGTCGGTCCGTTCCATCCTACTTCTTCACAAAAAGAACACCACAACCCCACGGAGAAGAACTAGGCCGGATGAGACCCATTTTATCTTGAATATCAAGTTGCTTCTTCAGCTCCTTCAACTCTTCAGGTCCGAGCTTGTAAGGACGTTTGCAAACAGGTTCCGTGCCAGGCTCAAGATCAATAACGAATTCAACTGGCCGGTGCGGAGGCATTCCTGGAAGCTCTTCTGGAAAGACGTCTTGATATTCGCAAACGACTGGAATTTGAGAGATGGCATCCAATTCACCCTTCTCATTGAGAGAAAACAGACGGATAGAATTATCCCGAGCGGCAAAGACAATTACATCCTCAGACGAATGAGTCAATTGAATCTGCCTGGCTGCACAATCAAGCTGAGCCTTGTGCTTAGAAAGCCAATCCATCCCGAGAATAAGATCAATATCCGAGTTACCAAGAACCATTGGAGAAGCCAGAAACTTGAAATCACCCATCAAGATAGAAATATCCGGAACCATCATACTAGAACTCAGACGCTTAGCCGGAGAGACGACTTGCATAGCTCTAGGTAAAGCCTTAGTACTAAAATTGTTCTCCGATGCAAATGGGAATGACATGAAGGAATGCGATGCACCAGAGTCAAAAAGTACTTTTGCAGGAACATCATTAATAGGAAGGTTACCCATGATCACATCTGACGAGTCCTCTGCCTGAGCTGCATTCATCAAGTTGACCTTGGCGTGCTTGGGGTTATGCTTGACCACAGCTGTACTTGTCGATCTGACAGGAGGAGGAGGAAGACGCCTTTGGTTGAAACACTTGTTGGCATAGTGACCCTGCTGTTGGCACTTGTTGCACGTGACCTTTGAAAGCGGACGGTGGTACGGAGCACTCGATCTTGGAGCTTGAGACGAAGTCTTGTTCTGAAAGCCAGGGTTGGGTGGGTGGGAAAAAACACTGCCACCTTTGCTCTTCTGCTGATACGGCAGACGGAACGGAGGAGGAGGAAGCCAAAACTTCTGCTGCTTGGCCACTTGAGTAGAGGAAGAAGGAGTAGCATCTCTGACTCGCTTCTTGGAAGCATCACACCTCAACTGAGCAGCCTCTTGCTTCAGTGCCATGTTGTAGAACTCATCGTATCTCAAGGGCTCAAAGAGAACAAGAGCGAGCTGAATTTCTTCTCTGAGACCGCCCCTGAACTGATATATCATGCTCTTCTCATCAGGGACGTCCTGCTTGGCAAAGCGGGCGAGCTTCTGGAACAACTTGTTGTAGTCATAGACAGATAAGGAGCCTTGCTTCAGATTGCGGAATTCCTCACGCTTGCTTTCAACCACGCTTTGAGGGATATGATGAGCTCGGAAATCTCGACGGAAATCATCCCAAGTGATAACACGTCCACCTCTGGAGTCCTTGTACTGCTGGAACCATTCTGCAGCTTGATCTTTGAGTTGGAAGGAAGCGAACTTGACAAAGTCCTCAGGCCTGATGTTACTGCACTCGAAATGCTTACACAGATCCACAAGCCAATCGTCAGCATCGGTTGCCTCAACACAATTGTTGAAAGTCTTTGGCCCGTTAGCAAGGAACTAGTTGAGTGTAGCAAAGTGACTCTGATTGCTGCCTTGATTCCCTTGGTTGCCTTGATTGAGCTCTTGAAGAATTTGCATGATCAACTGTGTGTTTGCATTGGTTGCGGCCATCACAGCTTGCCATGCCTCTGGAGGAGGTGGAGGTGGTGGCGGATCAGGATTCGGAGTCGTGCGCGTTGGAGGAGCCATCCTGAAGAGGTTAACCACCATTAGCACATCGACAGACAAATATTGAAGCTGAATCCAACAGAATGAAAATTGCAACATATAGTCTTCACATCCGAACAAAATGAACGAATGCATTCCTCTTGAAATGGTCACATATCCATAAATTGAGAAGCCACGTAGAATTAAGGTAGAGAAATAAATCAACAAGGTACGGATCAAGAACGAATAATCGGTAAGAAATCCCAATCTCAAACCAATATCCGTGGAAGAAGAACTAGAGCTAGTAGAATTCCCACCTATGAAACTCCCGAACCTTTCCGGTTATGCAATCAGGTGTTGGGGATACAGGGGAAGCGTAATATCTCACCCAAACTAGCAAATCCTACATCCAGATGTATCCATCCTTCAACACATAACCAAGAAACCTTCGGAATCCATCTACCTCAACCTTCGAAAAGCATCCGTTATACAAGTTATGGCGATACTCCCGAACTCCCGCCCCAGTACTGGGTGGCGTCGAGGTTATCTCACCAACGCACTGCATAAAAGAGATTTTCGATGTCGGCGTACTAGATTCAGGTATTCCAGAACTGCAACGATAAAATTATGATGACAACACCTCAGAGCTCAACTCCCCGGGACACTTCCACTAAACCCCTGACAGGAGGCACCAAGACAATGTTCTCATCATAAAACCATCGGAACGATTCCAAGATACCCGCGTGATCCTAAAAAAAATTTAGTGAAATTTGAAAAGAGAAGAGTCAAAACTCTACGTCAGGATGCCTTACCAGAGCGATGAGGAGACTAGGAAGTAAAAAGAATTCCTAATCTCTCCGATATATAATTCCTAAAAGACTCAAAACATTTTTCTAGACACAACTCGGCCGCTAAAATGATCAAGCAATGTGGCTCCTAAGGTCAGGGAAGGCTCTGATTACCAACTTGTAACACCCTCGATGCGACTATATCTCCCACGTGTCGAGGCACGACTTAGAGGCATAATTGCATTGAAGGCATATGTCGCAAGTTAGGCAATCTTCACAACATCCCATGTAATATAATAATGAAAGGGGAGATAACATAGTTGGCTTACACTCGCCACGTCAATCAAGTACATAAATAACATTACATCATCCAAACACTCATGGCCCGACTACGGCACCAAAATAAAAGAGAACCCAACATGCGACAACGGTCCCAATCACCCCCAACTGGGCACCACTACTGATCATCGGGAAAGGAAACATAGTATCGTTGAGAGTCTTCGTCGAACTCCCACTTGAGTTCATACGCGTCTCCTGGAGCTGAATCATCAGGCCCTGCATCTGGTGTAATAGTAATCTGTGAGCCACAGGGACTCAGCAATCTCGCACCCTCGCGATCAAGACTATTTAAGCTTATAGGTATGGCAAGGTAAATATAAGTGGAGCTGCAGCAAGCGACTAGCAAATATGGTGGCTAACTTATTCGCAAAAGAGAGCGAGAAGAGGAGGCAAAGCGCGAGCGAGAAACTAGAGAGCAACCTGCGCAAACATTACTCCAACCCCGTGTCCGCTTCCCGGACTCCGCCGAGAAGGGGCCATCACGGTAACACACTCAGTTGATTCATTTTAAATAAATTAAGGTTCAAGTTATCTACAACCGGACATTAATAAATTCCCATCTGCCCATAACCGCGGGCACGGCTTTCGAAAGTTCAAATCCCTGCAGGGGAGTCCCAACTTAGCCCATGACAAGCTCTCACGGTCAACGAAGGAATAGACCTCCTCCCAAGACGTTCCGATCAGACTCGGTATCTCGATTCTTCAAGACACTTCGACAGGTTAAACAAGACCAGCAACACCGCCCGAATGTGCCGACAAATCCCGATAGGAGCTGCACATATCTCGTTCTCAGGGCACCCTCAGATGAGACTAGCTACGAGTAAAACCAACCCTCAAGTTTTCCTGAGGTGGCCCCGCAGGCAGCTCAGTTCGGACCAACACTCAGAGGAGCACTGGCCCGGGGGGGTTAAAATAAGATGACCCTTGGGCTCCGGTAACCCAAGGGAAAAAGAGGCTAGGTGGCGAATGGTAAAACCAAGGTTGGGCATAGCTGGAAAAGCTTTAATCAAGGCGAACTATCAAGGGGTTCCCATTATAACCCAACCGTGTAAGGAACGCAAAATCCGGGAACATAACACCGATATGACGGAAACTAGGGCGGCAAGAGTGGAACAAAACACTAGGCGAGAGGCCGAGCCTTCCACCCTTTACCAAGTATATAGATGCATTAAGATAACAAGATAATATAATGATATCCCAACAAGTAAATAAATGTTCCAACAAGGAACGGCCTCCAATCTTCACCTGCAACTAGCAACGCTATAAGAGGGGCTGAGCAAAGCGGTAACATAGCCAATCAACGGTTTGCTAGGACATGGTGGGTTAGAGGTTTGACATGGCAATTTGGGAGGCTTGAAAGCAAGTGGTAGGCATCGTAGCAATGGCATAGCAAAAGAGCGAGCAAATTAGCATAGCAAAGATAGTAGTGATTTCGAGGTTATGGTCATCTTGCCTGCACAGTTGTCAGAATTGACTGGATCCTCGAAAGCAAACTCAACGGGCTCCTCGTTAGCGAACTCATCTCCCGGCTCTACCCAAACAAGACAAACAAGCAACAAGGATACAATCAACCACGTGCAAGAACCCAAACAAGACGACGCGATGATGATATGCTATGCGGGATGCGATGCGGGATGCAAAATGCAAGATATGACAGGAAACGCATGAACCTGGCCTCAACATGGAAATCCAAGTGTGCCACTGGAAAGATGAGATGAAATCGCTGGAAAACAATATAAAGAACGCCGGAATCGGAGTTACGGTTTGAAAATGGCAAGCGATTCAAATATGACACCGGTGTGCGATTTACAGCAAGTAGCCAACTAAATGCAATGAGATGAACATGCTACAGCACCCAAACATGACAACAAAATACATGGCAGGTATGTACACAAGATGCTTAACAAAAGTCTAGCACTGACCTACGGCCAATTCATCCATTAACAGGTTCAAACAAGCATGGCAAAAAATGCATATGGAAAACAGATCTCAGATTTAGTGAAATCAACACTTGTCTGGAATTTCAGATCAGGTAGCACTCTTCGGAGCAACGAAACTACATGCTACAGGATCTGATCATGGCAAAGTAAAGCTTGGCATGGAGCTACTCAAAGAGCTTAACAAAAGTCCCTTAGTGACCTTGAGCCAAAAGGGATCAGAAAATACAATTGCAAGCACGCGAACATAGCAAAAACATAATCAGTTTTCATACTTAGTGAAAACTGACACATGCTGAAATATAACTCAAGTAGGCATGTTTACGAGCTCGATGCGCTCACTACGGTGCAAGTCATGACAAGACAAGCATACATCCATCAAGAAGGCACAAAATGCAATCTAGACATGGCAAGAACAATAGCATAGCATGCACGGATCAACTACAACAACATCGGCAAAATTGCAAACAAGTTGACAATCTGCCCAGATTCACCAAGTAGCAAAAGTAGAGCTCGATTGACTCAAGCTAGGTTGCTCCATGATTGCAAACAAAGACATGGATGGATAGAGCACTACAATATTAACAAAACTCCCTTACTGATCATCCTCAAAAGAGACACGGATCACTAGGAAACAACAAGAACATATGGCAACATGAGATAAACAGCTCCAGGACTTAGTGAAATCACTAAGTCCCTGAAAACAGAATTAGCAAGTGCACCACTTTGCAAGCTTGCACAAGTCACCACACACATCACAAAAATACATGGGTTGCACCTCTGGAAAGATGACAAAACCCTTAACAAAACATATGTAGAACTCACGGGCATATCATGCACACAATAATCATGGCGAAAATGACAAAAGTGCTAAACGGAGTAGCAGATCTGACAATTAACTCAAATAGCCCTCTTCTAACAGCATTTCGGGCATCAAGACGAGCTCAAATGAAAATGATGCAATGGAATGAAATGATGTACCCTCTGAGCTGAACATTTTGATATGCTATATGCATGAATGGAAGCTACGGATGCAAAGTTACGGGGCTATGAACATGTGCATATGGACTGAGAATTTCGGGACTTAGAAGAAAAATCAACCTCTAGGGTTTACTGTTCACAGATATGGATCGGGCGAAGGTCACTGTAGCACGGCGGCGCGGATCACGAGGATGACCGGGGTTCTTCGCCGGAGTTGAGGGAGAGGCCGGAGGGGTCGCCGGGGTGGAGATCCGGCGAGGAGGAGGGCCGTGCGGGGCGGCGCGGGGACCGGCCGGCGAGCTCGGGTGTCGGCTTGCCGGGCGGCGGAGCTGCGGCGCTCGTCACCGGCGTGAAGAGGCGGCGGCATGCGGCGGCTTGGCTCGCAGCCCCGGCGCGGCGGCGGCGCACAGGCGGCGGGGAGGCGGCGCAGCTGCGGGGAAGAAGGCGCGGGCGAGGCGCGCGGCCTCTGGCCCGGATCGGCGGCGGGCGGGCCGGCCTCGGGCCCGAGTGGGCCTCGGCGGGAGTGGCGGTGATGTGGTCTGGGGCGCCCATGTGGCGCTTGCCTATTGGTCCGGGGCGGCGGCGGCGGGGCGTCCGGCCGGAACGGACATGTCCGGCGGCGCGCGAGGTTTTTCTAGGGTTTCGGAGGTAGGAGGAGATCCGAAAATCGGGGGGTGTTTAAATAGGCATAGAGGGAGCTAGGAGAGTCCAAAAGAGGTGCGGTTTTCGGCCACGCGATCGTGATCGAACGCTCTAGGTGATGGAGCAGAGTTAGGTGGGTTTTGGGTCAAATTGGAGGGGTGTTGGGCTGCAACACACACGAGGCCTTTTCGGTCCCTCGATTAACCGTTGGAGTATCAAAAGAAGTCCAAATGGTATGAAACTTGACAGGCGGTCTACCGGTAGTAAACCAAGGCCGCTTGGCAAGTCTCGGTCCAATCCGGAAATGTTTAATCCCCACATACGAAAGAAAGCTAGAAATGCCCACCGGAGGAGAACGAAGCGCCGGAATGCAAAACGGACAACGGGGAAAATGCTCGAATGCATGAGACGAACACGTATGCAAATGCAATGCACATGATGACATGATATGAGATGCATGACAACGATAACAACACACGGAGACAAAGAACCGAACCTGAGGAAAATAAAATAACTTAACGCCGGAAACGGCAAGGGTTGGAGTACAAATTGGGAAAGTTACATCCGGGGTGTTACATAGCATCTCATTCTTTAATTTCCTTCCCTTTACATCTATGGACCCATTTCATTTCATCCCGCTTCAAAAGTCTATTCAATTGATCCTTCAACTATTTCTTCTCCTATCTAACAATAACAGTTATCTCAAATTTCTTAGTGTTCATCAACTGCATCATGTTTACCCAGAATTTATTTTCTCAACTTTCTAAAAAATAGTTTCATTCTTATCCCGCCACCTCAATTTCTTCCTACGTAGTCTAAATTTGCTCTGCCAGATATCAATGTTGGATCCAGCAAAACCAGTGTTCCAGACTTTGTGAACCACCTCATCTCTCTCTCTCTCATATCTAAACAAAGGGGTTTTATATATTGACACTCCCATAGTCAAGAAACAGAGGAGTATAGTTAGTTATCTCTTCCCAAGGTAGTAATTGTTGAGAGATGATATTCGTTTTCCTAATCTGAACAGATCAAAATCCTATCTAATGTTTTAAAGGTGGGGGTCATCTAAATTATTGCCCCACGTAAAGCTTCTCTCAATAAAGGGTAATTCTCTAAGGCCAACAATTTCAGTAGTGACATTGAACACAAAACTCTCATGCCCAACTATATTAGGCTTATTTTTTGCCAGAGCTTTTCCTAACAATATTGAAATCTTCTCTTACCAAACAAGGCAAAGTGTTTTCTGCTGGACTGTAGGGAACTCTGCAAGGAAATCAACTTTCCTCTCAGGCTGAGCATCACCATATACGATGATTATATTATAGGTCAAACAGACCTTTCTTTAACCATAAAACAACATTCTAACATGATAATCTCCATGGTCAGCATCCTACACCTCCAAAGAATCCTCATTAACACCTACTAGGATGCCTCCAGACCTACCCCTAGGAGGGCAATGGCATCTAAAGTTCCTACCTCCACAAAAGGAGTGTAATTCATTGTTAGAAAAGTGATCTTTCATAGTTTCTCGTAGTCGCGGGAAATTTCAAGAGTGATCCACCACATAGTTGCTAATAAACTTGTTATTAATATCCTCCCTACTCGTTCAACATTCCAAAAGAGGCATTGTATTTTATAGCACCGGTTTTTTTACCACTGCCATTCTTCCTATCGACAAGGATGTCTTTTCTCCACCTAGCAACAGTAGGTGATATAGCATCCCTGTTTATCTTACAAGTGAAGACATGTTTTTTTAATTATCCAAGTATTTCTCCTCAATGTCAATGCAGTACTATCCCTGTTTATCTTACAAGTAAAGACATGTTTTTTTAATTACCAGTGTCAGCAAGACGTACGGTGAGATGTATGAAGGGCCTTCTTTATCCTTAGCTCATTATATAACATCATATCTAGTCTAGTAATTTCCCTTTTCTTCTTCATGAAAAAACAATATTATGCCCGATCATATCAATGGTATAACCTGGGATCAATCCCAATACAAGAGACATGGTTAACAGAGAGGGGTTATTATCAAGCAGCTCGGGGATAGATGAGTTACATACTTACATGATCGCCCATTGCCGCTACCATGATCATCCCTTGCCGCTGCCCTCTCCATAGCCACACCTTCAACCCTCAGGTCATACTCGTCTTTGAGCCTACTGCATCCCCTACGAACTGTTCCGGCGTCACTCACCCCTTCAGTTTGACCATCGTCCCCAAGAAGAAGCTGGTTTCATCCATACCATGTATCCGCGCAGTGATGATGCTTTGTTTGTTGTCCATCTGTGTCATTCCCTCTGTCCGAAGAGGTCCAGACCAAAGCAAAACCTGGCAGCAGCGAGTAGACCATACGTACGTGCATAGGCTCCTCCACTCAGGGGCGGAGCCAGGATTTGGATATAGGAGGGGCGAAGAAGCAAGGATCAAGTCTCACACTCACGAACATACATTTTTGAGTAACATCACATGTATAATTTGTCTTAGTTATACAAGTCGCAACAATAAATGTTGTGTATTTCGCAAAAAAAAAACAATAAATGTTGTTAGACTGTTTGTTTAAATTTAGCTATGCACATATTTATCTATAAGATTATAAAAGTTACTCCCTCAGTCCCATATTAAGTGTGGAGAGAGTAATAATCTGCATTATTCTTAATTCCTCTCAAGGTTAAACTAGATAATATTTTATAGCTAAATGGAAGAACAGATAAATTAGATCTATATCTCATCTCAATAGATGTAGTAATTAACTATTCTTATGAATTAAGTTATTTAAAATTGGAGCATCAAAGAGTAGATTAGCTGTATGTATGTACCTTTAGAAACGATAGCCAGAGAAACGATAGCCAGAGAATTCGCTTAACGGCGCCATCTGCGTGGGGAATGCCGGCGACGGCAAAAAGAGGCCGCCGTTGCAGGACTACTAAATGGACAGATTAGAATACATAGATGCTCACAGCAGGTCTCCAATCTCTTGGCGTCCCTCCATCTCCGTGTGCTCGTATGTGATTGTGGACGGCGGCGAGGCGAACGGCGGCAAGTGGCCACGGGAAGTGCACTAGACCTAGACTCCCATATAGCAGCGAGACGCAGATACACGGTCGATCTGATCGGATGCCGATCTGATGATTCTGATTGATGGCAGGGCAAAACAAACGGCACAGGGCAAAGCCACGATGTCACATGGGCTGGGCTTTTAGTTCTGTGCGAAGCCGCGGATGCATGTGCGAAGCCGCGGATGCATGTGCGACCCGCAGAAGCAGTGCACATCATTCAACCGCCTCCCGATCGCCAGAGGCAGCCAAGGCAAAGGATCGGCCAGCCCATCCGCCCGCCCGCGACCACCCCCACTCCGGCCGGTTCCCCCGCCGCTACAGAACGGCGTCACGTGCCGCTGCGTGCCCGCCCCGCCTGCCAACGAGAAATTTATTAGTATTGGGCGGGCGGTGACAAGCGCGCCGCTCTCATTAATCGCGGCAACGCAACGCAGACGCAGGCGGGCAGGCAGGCAGGCGGCCCCTCTCCACCGCCTGCTGCTCGCTCGCAGCGCAGCGTCGCTGTGCTGCGTCCTGGCGCTGCCGCGCACTGGCCCAAGCAAGCATGGCTGCTGCCGCTGCTGCTTCCGTCTATTTTGCCCCTGTCCCTCCCCACGTTACGCCCTGGCCCGCTAGCCCCGGCGCCTGCTTGCCCGGGATCACCGTCCGTCCGCAACCCCAAGCCCCGCCCCTGCTCGCTCGGATTTGGAGTCTGATCTGGACGGGCGTCGCTCGGATTTGGAGTTGGATCTGGACGGGCGTCCGGTCTTAAAAATCGTCGGTTCGATTAGTCTCCTGCGTGCTTACACAGGCTCACGAGTCGCGTGTACCGTGCACGTGCGATCCACGGGCTGATTAGCCGAAGCTCGTTCGGTCCAGCGCGTACGAGCGCTTGATGGATGTGCAGCTCACTTAACTCGCCATGCTCGGTACAACAGTAGCACCAAGGGCGCGTGTTGCAGACGAGTAGTAGGGTAGTCCTGGATCCATACGGCCTAGCGTGTACAAGTACGCGCACGCCGTGAACAGTGGTACAAAGCAGAATAGTCGCACATCGTGACGCGCTCTACGTCCGTAGACTTGCATGTACAGTACAGCATTCCTAGATGTCGCACGATACGTATATGCAATGCATGGTACAGTACAACGCAGGCGCGCTCGCGTTAATTATTAGGCCGCGGATGGTGACAAGCCCAAGCTTTCGTCGGCATGCAACGTACAGTACCCTCGTCCGTCATATCGGGCATACGTACATGATGCGCCTCGTGATTCACGATACGTGCTTTGCGCTCGCGCTCTCTCTCTCGTCGGCGAGAGCCTGCGCACAAGCTTCTGGGCGTTGATGTAGTAGTAGTACACGAGATACTAGAGACATATCGGCAGTTGGTGCGCAGCAAAGCCACAATCTGCCGAGCAAAGGCATGCACGCAGAGTGAGGAGTGAGGAGTGAGCAACTGCATGCACGGAGGGACCCACGGCCGCGCGCGGCGCGTCAGGCTCGTCACGCCAGCCGGGGCGACATCAATTATTGCCGGAGTCATGCAGCAATCACGACCTCACGCCGACGGACTGGACGCTTAAGACGGGCACGGGCGCAGACTGTTCGACAGAGAGAGAGGTCGCAACACCCAACGGGGCTCGTAGCCCGTGCGGCCGGCCGTGCGTGCCCTCCTCCTAGCGACGGGCGGTGGTAGGGGCCACGGCCGCGCAGGTGACGCACGAGGCGTGGCCTCGAGCGAGCGGGCCCGCCGGTGATCGATTTAATAGGCGTGCATGTCATTCGGCCCGCCGGTCGGTGCCGCAGGACGACTCGACGGTACTGTACTGTATAGAGGAGCGGCGGCAGCATGCGGCTACGTGACGGGGCCGCCGGGCTAGCCCGCTGCCGCTGGCACTGTCGCGGCATGCCGTGTGATTCGCGCCCTCCTCCGCCGCTGGCTGGCTTGGCGAGCTGACACGCACTGGACAGGACCAGGGGCACAGGGAGGGGCGGGGAGCTCGTCGCGCGATCTCTTTTCCCGTCTCGCCCGCGGTGGCGCATGGCCGGTCCCATCGCAGTTGCTTTTATTGGGAAGGAAGGAGATCTTTTGGGCGCGATTCGCTCCCCCGTTCCATCCACCCGTCAGGTCCGGCTCGACTCGATCGGCAACCCTCCCCGGCTCCGGAGTGCTCCCTGCTGCTAGCACTGCACTGCAGTCATGGGCCAACGGCGGGGATCCGAGCATGCGTCGACATCGCCTCCAATCATGCAAAACGTTTTTCTTTTGCACATGTAGTATATACACTCAAGACTCAAGCCTCAGCAGCACAAATAAAAACTTTTAAAATTCAAGAGGAAGGAGGGAGAGAAACTCGGCACTCTGGTCCAGGAGTAGCGTGTGTGGCGTACGTGACCGGGAACGATGGAAAGGAGAGGAGGATACGGCCATGTCTCGCTTCCAGGAACAGCAGCGGCAGCCATGCGCGGGCCTTGACAATGATACTACCTACCACCACCCGTCACTATTGGGATACAACCACACGGCACAGCGGCAAAGACGCATGTATGGACCGTCGACTTGATCGAGACAAGGCGCACGCAATAGCCAAAGGAAATTTTGTCGCGGACGGCCATGTGTTCAGTGTGAAATTACTACGTACGTACAGTATACAGCAGCAAAGTTCTTGCCCGCGTGTTTTCAGTTTGGATACAGAATACATCTTCCAACCACGTTCGGAAGATTGCCGGTTCGGTGGCCAGCATAGCAGCACTAGCAATGCATGGACGTCTTGTTGCGAAGAAGCATCCTCTTCCTCCCGGGCCTGCATTAGTACCAGTAAAGCCAAGCCAATGCAAGCACACAGCCTGCATTGCACTCGGCTTTTGCATGATTGATGTAGTAGAGCAGAAGCTGAAAGATTGATGCATACACACATGTAGAGTAGCAGCAGAAGCGAGAGGCGAGAGGCGAGGCCACTCATGGAGGGCATGCAGAAGCAAGCGACACAGGTCCGGTGCCCCCATTAGCATGTTGGGCAATAGGGGGACGCCGGGCCTGGAGGCAGCACGGAGCGCGCCAAGCCTCCTGCTAAAGCATTTATACGTGGCGAACTTCGAGGTGCATGCATGCATGCAAGCTTGGGGTGGTGGTAGTACGTGTACTTGCCCGTGATTATGGGCGGTACCGGCCGAGATCCCGCCCGACGATCCTCGCAGCACGGTACTGGCCGTCGCCGATTCGGTAGCCCTACCAGTCAATGGGTACGCCTGCCTGCTACTCCTCCTCCTAGTAGAGTATATTATGCGTGCATGAGTAATGGCGAATATGGGGCGTGCAATATGCTCTGCCATAACTGGCCATTACTGGCCTCCTCATCCTGGGTCAGACGCGTTTGGTGGTGGGAAGTTATGGCAAGGGTCGAGGAGAGGAGAGGAAGAAGCTCGCCCAGGCCCAGCGCACCGCTCCGCGCCGCACGGCCGGGATCTTCGAGCAGATCTGCCCGCCCGGAATTTATATTACAGAACTACGGCCGCTGGGCTGCTGCTAGTGCTAGGTGGTGATAATGGACCGATGATGTGATGTGATGGCCACGCAGGCTTTGCTTAACTGAGCAAGCAGTACGCTTACTGTACTTGGCAGAGTCCTGGAGCGCATCAAAAGAATTCGTCCACAGTGCTGCTGCTGGGATTTCGCTCGTCCGTAGGCTGGGCCCTTCGTTTTCATTTCCTGACTGGCTGATGATGATGATGATGATGGCGGATTCGTCGCTTTTTGTTTTTGTTTTTGATTGAAGATGGCATTCTTGAGCGAGAGAACAAGGTAAAGGCCCAACTGAGCCTAGCCCGCTTGGACATGTGGCCCGCGAGGGACGCGGAGCCCGCATTGGCCCGTATGATATCCCGCTTCCCCGGAGGTCCCACCGGCGGCGGATAAGCCGCAATGATGCGTGGACGGGCCCGCAAGTCGGGCTCCGGCCGACAGCACGCCAGGCGCAATCATTAGTACGGTCGCGACCGCTCCGCCCGATCTCGCGATGGGCCCCGCAATTATTTCCCCGTGATTGGCCCGGTTCCGCCTTGCCTCTCTTTCGTTCTTGGCGGGTCGGGTCGGGTCGGGTCGGGGCTGGGCTGGCTGGAGAGGCTCGGAGCCCGCTAGTGGCGTGTACCGTACGGGAGCCGCGTGGTAACGTGACTGGAACGGGTCACGCCTGCCGCTGGTGGATGGCGACCGGCGATGGAATCCAATGGCCGCGCCCGTAGCGTCGACCGGTCTCCCGTCATTGCTCACCGCCGGTGGTTTCTTTGGTGGGTTGGTAACAGAATGCAGCTGCAGTAAAAAACCATTTGTTAAAGAATACTACTGTATCCACCGCAACGAAAAAAAAAGAATACTACTGTATAACAGTAAGATCATTTGTTAAACCATACGGAGCGTGGCCATGGTTGTGAGCACGAGTATTTTCTCAACCCGAATCCGTCGACGAGTGGCTGCTGCCGACCGGCGCTGGTTGCCCAGTGGGCCTGTGCCGCCTGGTCGTCCATGGCCCCGGCGAGCACGCCTCCGGCCGGACAAGCCGCCCATGATTGCCCTCGTCATCGTCTCGCCGTGCACCGTCGCCTCATCATCACTCTTTTCTCTCGCGGCATGCCCTGGTCGGATGAAATCATTCCGTGGACATTTTTCACTCACGGGCCAGCAGTGCCGGCTTGATACTATGATACGATCCATGCATGCTGCCTCCCTGCCTGCCTGCCAGTTCGCGCAAGCATACATGACTACCACTACGCTGTCCCAAGGTCCACATCACACAGATGTTTCAAGCTAGGCCAAGCTCAGTTCATGCGGAAATTTGAGCTGGTAAATAACAGCGGAAAGCATATTCTAGCGCTTCCTCTCCCGTCTAGGCTTTGGCTGAACTTGAACGTGCGACCGATATAGGTCTCGATTAGCGGTAGTACTGCTACGAGTTACTATTTCCGAACGATGGGGCGTGCGAGCGTAGACCTCCACGCCGGCAGGAACAGTTCCCCGGAGACCAGCCAGGCAGGGGCAGCAAACGTACGCCCATCGGCCCATGCCTGTCGTCGACGACAAGCCCGGGGCGGCATTAACTTCCACGGGAGACCGACCAATCATGCGGAGGCTGTGCGTGCAATCACTAGCGCGGCTCGATCGGCGCCCCGGCCCGCGCGCGCCGGTGCCGCATGCCATGGCTGGCAATGGCAAGCGACACCGTACTGTAGCACGCACTCGAGCAGCCAGGACGAGCCTAGCCGCGTGAACGCCAACAGCACCTGAGCCGCTCGCGTGACGGATCACGGGCTCCCCCCCATGCACAATCATGGCCGTCATTATGCCGGGAATGACCCCGTGAGGCGCGAGAGCGACGGCGAAACGGATCGGCGACGCAACGGCCCCGGCCTACGCGGCGCGATCATGATGCTACGCGCAGTACGGCCACTCCCGGAGAAGTACGCGCGGTACTACTACGACATTAACGTCAAGCTGCTGTCCTGTGATGAGACATAACCAGGAAATAAAGCTAAACACGACGGGGAGGGAACACATGATTGCGGACGTCAAGCAGCACGAGGATTGGGCTGGTGCGGGCGGGCGTGCGTGCAGCGCGGCAATCATGTGGATCTCGGCGAAGGAAAAGCTTGAAAAACTCAGAAAACGAAGTGAAGAAAAGAAGAAAGAAAGCGCGGGAAAAGCCTTCCGGGCCGCGCTCGCTTTGACCAGGGAGGCAAAGCTCTCGCGTCAGGTGGAGCACCGCACAGCACAGCGCACGCACTGGCACCGGCACCGGCGTTTTAATTCGTTCGCGGTGAGAGGACGTGGGTTGGGCTTGCATCAACCCGGCACGCAGCACTGGTGCACTTGTACTACCGGCTGTGACATGGACGAGGCAGAAATATAAGATTGCTCAAGGGGTGCTACGAGAAAGGTTACTTTGTATAGCAGTACTAGTACTTTTCGCATCTTTGCTCGCTCTTTTCCTCTCCCTGGAAAATCACTGGACATTTATTTTCGAAACGGAGGTAAAAATTTTGCCTCATCAATTAATTAAGAAAAAGATAATTGCTCAGTTAATTTATAAAAAATTAGGTGAAAACCAATACAAATGAAGCACGAACAAACTACTTCCAAGACATGAAACCCCACAACCGCACAGGCGGCCCGCCAAACTCTCTAAAAACACAACATCCACAAACCCCTTCACTGCTACTTCGCCAAGTGACTCCCCACGAGAACACCTCGACACAAGACATCAAGCACCTTCCAACCCACAACAAGAACCCAAACAAAGAGGACAAGCCGAGAGACCAAAGATTATCCATCAAGCAGCCATAGACACCTTGCTTTTGGCATCATTTTTGCCTTTGCCCGCCTTTTTTTGTTTGCCCCTTATTGGTGTCCCGTCAGGAGGCAAGCAATTGACCTGCCCAAACCAGGTCTAGCAACCTTCACGCTGGCTAGCAAATCACAGAGTTCCTTCGCGAAAAGAGCATTCGGATTTGGAGTAGGTGCCAACACAAGTGGCTCAATGGTCATGCCACTCACAGGCATCACCTGCCCGACGGTCGCACACGAGGGAAGGACAGCAACATCTAAAACTCCATGCTCCACGATGCTGAGAGGTAGGTTGTCTGACCCCTGACAAGGCTCCACGGGTGGTGGTGAGGGCACCAAGTCCATCTCCGAAGCCTGGAGAGAGCCCAACTTGAGCTGCTCCATCGACACAGGCAAAACATGTTCCCCACACAACACCTGCAACTCGGGCATGATCTGCAGCACCGGAGACACAACCTCAGCGAATGCCTCACCCACGGAGTCCGGCAACATAAGGGTCGTCAAACTAGACCCAACACGGGGCGAGAAGCTACCAAAGGTTTTGTTGATTGAAAAGGTTAACTGGATTTATTTACATCAATGTTAAGTGCGCCAGATTACACTAACATCCACATTCTTGTAGATCAGGCTCCCGTGGTAGACCGAGACAACCCATCTTTTTTTTGAGGGAAAGCCATCATGACGGTTTATATTTCATGTGAAAATAAGGATACATCGTTTGATAGGACGTCCACTAGAAAACCCAGAGGCTCCGACTTCCAAACAATAGTTCGAGAGGACTCCGAATTCCTAGCCAACACATCGGCCCCATATTGGCTTCTCTAGGACAGTGATTAAAAACAATAAAACTAAAATTACGAGCTAAGAAAGTACATTCTTCATAGATTGCCGCCGCATGTCCGAGGAAGTTCCCGCCGTTCTGCATAACATCAATCACCTCCATGCAGTCCGCTTCGACATAAAGTTTATTGCAACCCATATCATTAGCAAGTAACAACCCATTTCTCAGAGCCCTTGCTTCTGCCGTCACCGCATCCTCCACAAAGGGAATGTCCCCGCACGAAGCAGCTATAAAATTTCCCATGTCATCTCGCAGGATAGCTCCTGTACTCCCAGAGCCGCTGTCCATCTCAAATCCCACGTCGACGTTCAATTTTATAATTCCCTCAGGTGGCCTCTCCCAGCCGTGCCTCCTGATCTTTGTGTTCTTATTTCTAGCTCTCGTGAAATTTTTAGCTAGAGCCGCAATAGCCTGCGCCGATCTGGACGGGTCCTGTAGAAACTCCTTGTGGGTGTAGCGGCGATGCTCCCACCACACATACCATACAGTGGTTGCCACCAGTGCATTGCGTTGGACTCCCGCCACCGTTGCCTATAGGCTGCTCTTGGACAGAAACATGTCAGCTAGTACTGATCCTCCCTCACGTTGTGCAGTACATACCTCAGCCACCAATTGTCCTAGACCCAGGAATGCGCCACACATCTTGTACTCGTGGGCATAAGAATAGGGCATGTTTAATACTCTCACAATCGATACTACACATAGGACATTGCGAACTCGTGATCATATGTCTATTTGCTAGAACCCCCAGACAAGGGATGGCTCCAAGTAAGGCTCTCCACACATGAATCTTTATCTTGGCTGGTACACTTAATTTCCAAATGGTACTCCAAATAGGACTAGTACTTGAGGATTGAACTGAGTTTGTCATTCTCAACTTTCGTCCATGTTGGTGTTCCCACTCTTCATGATAAGCTGACCGTACAGAAAAAATACCGTTCTTATTGCAGTGCCAAGAGACAAAATCATTCATCATACCTATAGCCAGAGGTATATTCAGAATACGATGTACATCGACTGGCCAAAATAATTCATTAAGCAACTACTCATCCCAAACTCTATTCTCTTCATCTATCAACTCAGAGACACGTGTGATAACAATATTACCCCTCGGGGTCATTACTCCCCGTGTAGGGCTGGTTGGGATCCATGGATCCTCCCATATGTTTATTTGAGAGCCATCCCCTACTCTCCATATATGCCCTCTCTTGAAAGTTTGTATCCCACTCCATAGGCTCTGCCATGTATAAGAACTACCCTTCTTAAGACTACAATTCAGAAGGTCGCCCTCAGGAAAATATTTAGCCTTCAACACTCTCGCACAAAGTGATTCTGGTTCAGACAACAACCTCCAACACTGCTTAGCCAAAAGTGCCATATTAAAACAGTGCAAGTCTCTGAATCCCATGCCTCCTCTCTCTTTTGGAACACACATCTTTCATCATGCAAACCAATGCATATGTTTTTTTATATCATCATCGCCCCACCAATATTTAGACATGGCCGTTGTAATGCTATTGCACACCTGTTTGGGCAATTTAAAAACTGACATAGCATACGACGGGATAGCCTGTATCACTGCCTTCAGCAAGACCTCCCTACCTCCCACAGATAACAATTTTTCTTTCCATCCCCTTATTCTGCACAAAACTCTGTCAATAAGATGTTGAAAACAATCTGACCTGTCAATTCCCACAATTGGGGGTAGTCCCAAATATTTGTCCGTGATCGCCTCCGCCATAATATTTAGAGTTGTGCACACCTCCACTCGAGTTTCAACAGGGGTACAGGGGCTAAAGAAAATACTCGATTTAGCTTCACTCACCAGTTTTCCCGAGGCAGCACAGTAATTATCCAGTGCTCTCCGAAGACTATTAGCATTTGCTGCATCGGCCCTCATAAGGAAAAGAGAGTCATCGGCAAACAGTAGATGTGAAACCGGTGGGGCGTCCCGGCAAACCCGAACTCCAAGCAAATTACCCGCCTCCTCTTCATGCATAATCAAGCTAGAAAGGCCTTCAACACAAAGTAAGAATAAGTATGGCGAGAGCGGATCCCCCTGTCTAAGACCCCTGGACGGAACAAAATAGTCAGATAAATCATTATTAACTCGGACTTGGTACCTTACAGATTTTACACACTCCATAATCAATGCCACCCAGCTGGGCCTAAACCCCAGTCTTAGTAAAACCTTCTCCAGAAAACACCACTCGACCCGGTCGTAAGCCTTGTGCATATCAAGTTTCACTGCACAAGTACCATATTTACCAACTGTTTTCCTCTTAATTGCATGATATGATTCAAAAGCCACAAGAAAATTATCCGTGATGAGCCGCCCCAGAACAAAGGCGCTTTGGTTTGGTGAAATAATATCTGTCAAGAGAAACTTAAGCCGGCTCGCTAAAAGTTTAGAAATCACCTTGTATACCACATTACATAGGCTGATAGGACGGAATTGTGTAATCACATTCGGATTTTCAACCTTCGGGATTAGAACAATGGTGGTGTTATTCCACCCCTCAGGGATCTTCCTTGTGTTAATGGCCAGCAACACCTCATCAATCAAGTCCTCACCAATTATATGCCAGAAACGTTTATAAAAAACAGTATGTAACCCGTCTGGGCCAGGCGCTTTTAAGTCGCCGATATTGTACATTGCTTTCTTCACTTCCTCGCGTGAATAGGCCATGTTTAGTTCAGCATTCATCGCCTCAGTAACACGTGGTTTGATTTTCTCTATGACATGAGCATTCGGTTCCAGAACACTAGATGTAAAGAGCCCTGAAAAGTAAGCTGCAGCGTGAGCTTTGATGAGCGTCTCTTCTTCTATCCATTCACCATTCTCCTTCTGAATCCGCTTGATAAAATTCTTTTTTCGTCGTTCATTAGCAGCTCGGTGAAAGAAATCTGTATTTTGGTCTCCCCGGGTTAGCCAATCAGCCCGGCCACGTTGGAGCCAATAGATCTCTTCCTGTTCAAGTAACTTCTCAATTTGCAGGTGCAGTTCGTGCTGCATAACAGCAGAAGCATCACTCAGCGGACCCGACAACACTACGTTTAGCTGTTTCTGCAGCTCTCTGAGCCTATGCCGTGGGCCCTTTAATACTTCTCTATCCCAACGATGTAGTGCGCCATGAACTTCCGCTGTATTTTCTGCAAATGATGCTATCCCAGATGCCTTGCGTCTGTCCCAGGCCACTTGAACAATCGTCTCGATGTCCTCCTCAGCCAGCCAGCGTGCCTCGAATTTGCGAGGGCCGCAAGGTCCTCTAATATGTACTCCGAGCTGGTATTCTGTATCAATAAGAACCGGCCGATGATCGGATTTATCGAAATCCTCATTCGACACACCGTAACCAGGGAACATGTCCGCCCATCGAATGTTACTGGTTGCACGATCTAGACGCTCTCGTATGTTTCCTCGTTGCCATGAGAATATGTCGCCAATGTAACCAAGGTCGTCCATTCCACAGTCAGAGAGAGCATCGTTGAAAGCTTGCATGGAGCGTTGGGGCCATGCAGCACCCCCTTCTTTTTCATGGGTATGTAAAATTTCATTGAAATCTCCAGCTAGTAACCATGGCATGTCTGATATAGCATGTAATTCCCTTATGTAATCCCACGTCAAATGTTTCCGTTCTCCACTTGGCTCACCATAAAGGCCTGTGAACCGCCATGCATTGTTGGAACCTTCATTTATTCGGATGTCAATGTAGTTGTTATGTACTTCTGATGACGTTACTCCCAACTTATTGTACCAAAACATAACTAGACCACCACTTCTACCATCGCTTTCTGAAATCGCCATTGCCTCAAAACCCAAACGCCTCCTGAGCTTTTTTTACTAGAGCAGTCATGTCTAATCACTAATCTACGTACTGTACATATAACTCGGTCTCAAGTAGTTTTTCTCGTGTTGGCAAAATACCATTGACATGGCTATGGTCTAGCATGTTTGTCCAAGCCTCTTGGCGAAAGCAGAGGAAGAGAAACAAGCCAAACTATGTACCGTGGAGCATCATTTCATCTGAGAAGATGTCTCGGCCTTGCATGGTTGGGTGCAAAGCTCGGCAAGATACCTTGCACTCGTCTACTTGTGTTTTGACGAGCACTTCGGCTTGGTGCGATCCCTGATGCTTCCTCATTCCAGAGACTTCTTTATGTTCCAATGTTTCTCGGGCCTTGTAAACATTTTCTCCCAGGGAGAGTGTTGGGGAACGTAGCAGAAATTCAAAATTTTCCTACGTATCACCAAGATCTATCTATGGAGAGACCAGCAACGAGGGGAAGGAGAGTGCATCTACATACCTGTGACGCCCCCGATTTAATCGTACACTAATCATACACGCAAACATGTACGATCAAGATCAGGGACTCACGGGAAGATATCACAACACAACTCTACAATTAAAATAAGTCATACAAGCATCATATTACAAGCCAGGGGCCTCGAGGGCTCGAATACAAGAGCTCGATCATAGACGAGTCAGTGGAAGCAACAATATCTGAGTACAGACATAAGTTAAACAAGTTTGCCTTAAGAAGGCTAGCACAAACTGGGATACAGATCGAAAGAGACGCAGGCCTCCTGCCTGGGATCCTCCTAAACTACTCCTGGTCGTCGTCAGCGGGCAGCACGTAGTAGTAGGCACCTCCGGTGTAGTAGGGGTCGTCGTCGACGGTGGCGTCTGGCTCCTGGGCTCCAACATCTGGTTGCGACAACCAGGTAGAAGGGATAGAGGGAAAGAAGGAGAAAGCAACCGTGAGTACTCATCCAAAGTACTCGCAAGCAAGAAGCTACACTACATATGCATGGGTAAATGTGTAAAGGGCCATATCGGTGGACTGAACTGCAGAAAGCCAGAATAAGAGGGGGATAGCTAGTCTTATCGAAGACTACGCTTCTGGTCACCTTCGTCTTACAACAGGTAGAAGAGGGTAGGTTGAAGTCCTCCAAGTAACATCACATAGCAATAATCCTACCCGGCGATCCCCTCCTCGTATCCCTGAGAGAGAGCGACCACCGGTTGTATCTGGCACTTGGAAGGGTGTGTTTTATTAAGTATCCGGTTCTAGTTGTCATAAGGTCAAGGTACAACTCCAAGTCGTCCTGTTACCGAAGATCACGGCTATTCGAATAGATTAACTTCCCTGCAGGGGTGCACCACATACCCCAACACGCTCGATCCCATTTGGCCGGACACACTTTCCTGGGTCATGCCCGGCCTCGGAAGATCAACACGTCGCAGCCCCACCTAGGCACAACAGAGAGGTCAGCACGCCGGTCTAAACCTAAGCGCACAGGGGTCTGGGCCCATCGCCCTTAGCACACCTGCACGTTGCGTATGCGGCCGGAAGCAGAACTAGCCCCCTTAATACAAGAGCAGGCTTACGTTCCAATCCGGCGCGCACCACTCAGTCGCTGACGTCACGAAGGCTTCGGCTGATACCACGACGCCGGGATACCCATAACTACTCCCGCGTAGATGGTTAGTGCGTATAGACCAAATGGCCAAACTCAGATCAAATACCCAGATCTCGTTAAGCGTGTTAAGTATCCGCGAACGTCGACCAGGGCCAGGCCCACCTCTCTCCTAGGTGGTCGGAACCTGCCCTGTCGCTCCGCCTCAAAGATCCACTCGCGGGTGCTCCTCAAGCCGGCCCGTCTTTAGTCACCACATGTATCATGTATAAAGTATATAGTATATACCCGTGATCAACTCCCGAGTGATCACGGCCCGATAGTATAGCCTGGCAGACGGACAAGGATGTAGGGCCACTGATGATAAACTAGCATCCTATACTAAGAATTAGGATTGCAGGTAAAGGTAACAACAGTAGTAGCAAGGACAGGCTATGCATCAGGATAGGATTAACGGGAAGCAGTAACATGCTACACTACTCTAATGCAAGCAGTATAGAGAAGAGTAGGCGATATCTGGTGATCAAAGGGGGGCTTGCCTGGTTGCTCTGGCAAGAGAGAGGGGTCGTCGGTGATGTAGTCGACCACAGGGGCATCAGCATCGTCACGGGGTTTACCGGAGAGAAGAGGGGGGAGAAACAGTAAATACATAGCAAGCAAGTGCATAACAGGACAACAAGCAGAGCTAGACGTATTCTAACGCGGTAGTAGGTGATACCGACGAAGGGGGAAAGCCTCCGGGAAAGTATTCCCGGTGTTTCGCGTTTTCGGACAGATGAACCGGAGGGGGAAAGTTGCGTGTTTGATATGTTAGGGGTGTGTGGTGGACGAACGAGCTGCGTATCCGGAATCGTCTCGTCGTTCTGAGCAACTTTCATGTTGAAAATATTTTAATCCGAGTTACGGATTCAAAGATATGATTTTCTAAAGATTTTATTAATTTCTGAGATTTAATTAATTATTTAATTAATTCGAAAATGATTTAATGACATCAGCATGATGTCATGCTGACATCAGCAGTCAACAGAGTTGACTTGGTTAACCTGACATGTGGGTCCAGGGGGGACCCACCTGTCATCCTCTAATTAGGTTAATTAGGGTTTAGGTTAATATAATTACAATTTAATTAAACTTAACTAGTTAATTAAATTAATTAAACCGGATTAATTAACTTAATTAATTTCTTAATTAATTAATTTTATTAAATCATTTTTATTTTTATTAATTATATTTATTTTATTTTATTTTATTTAATTCCTTTTTTCTAATAAAACGTTCTGGGGCCATGGGGCCCCCGTGTCAGTGGCCCAGGGGGCCTATCGGGCGCGGGTACTCGCGGGCAGTGGGCGCCCGGGCGTGCACCCGTGGCCGCCCAGTGGGGCGTCGGCCACGGCGACGGATCGGAGCGGGGCGGCGCAGGCTGGAGGTGGGGGCGCGGCCGGGCCGGTGCGGGGACGCACGACGATGCGGTGGCGGAACAACGTGGACGCGCGGCGAGCGGCACTGGTAGCGGAGCAGCAGCAGCGGGGCTACACAACAGGGGGGAGAAGAGCGGCGGCAGGAGCGATGGTGCAGGGCGAGGCCACGGCGAGCATCAGCGCGGCGTAGGCGGACGGGCGAGGCGCGGTGGCCGCACGCCCAGGCGGCGACGGGCGTAGCGGAATGGCGGGGGCAGGGCGAGGTGCGTGGCCAAGGCGCGCACAGGGCAGCCAAGGCGCGCGTGGAGGCGCTGCCGGACGTAGCCGTTCGCGACCAGAGGTCCACGACGGGCGCGGCTGGACGACGCAGGCGAGGCTGCGGGAAGCAGGGGAGGCGAGGTGCGTCGGTGCGGGGCGACGGGCGCGGCCAGGGAGCGGCCCGACTGCGGTGAGCGGGGCGACGCGGTCGCGCGGTGACTGGGCCAGGAGAAGGGGAGCTCACAGGGGGGCGTAGGGATCTGGCAGTGGCTCGGGGAGGAGTTGAGGTCGCGTCCCGGCAAGGGGGAGACGAGGACGACGGGCGGAGACGACGGCGTCAAGGAGGCAGTCCGGCGACGCGGTCCGGGGCGGCGTGGTCTCCAGGCGGCAACGGGCGACGGCGTCGGGCGCCGAGCGAGGGAGAAGGGGATCGGGCTCCTACCGATCCAGATCCAGCGCGAGGGGGGCGGGGGAGAGCGAGTGGGGAGTGGGGGTGAGATCGGGGACGGGAGTGGTGGACGGTGGGTTAGGGTTTGGGGGGGGGGAATGGATAAGGGGAGGTAGCGGGCCGGCCGGCTGGGCCTGGGGTTGGCCCAGGGAGGGGGGGCTTTCTCTTTCTTTTCTTTTGTTTTTACTTTTTATTTATTTTACCTTTTTTGTTTTAGTTTTGTTTCCTATTATTTTAGTTTTATTAAAATATACACGTAGCATTTAATTTAGTATTTCAACTTAGTCCATAGTCACAAAAAGTCTAATCCGCAAATAAATTAGTTTGACATTTTATTAATTACAAAAGGTATTTAAATAATTGCTTTCACTATTGTTTTAATTGTTTTAGGGCCTTTAAACATTTTATCGAAGTTTGGTTTCTCCACCATAATTACCTATGCATTATTTGGTTCACTCCGAACATTTAACTTTTAATATTTGAAAACTTTTATTGTTTGCTCGATTTTGAATTTGAAATTCGAACTAGGTTCCGAACTAACGCGAGTTTATCCACAGTAACCGAGGTGACGTGGCATCATTAGTGGGGATTACTGTAGCTTAATTACCCGGGCGTCACAATACCATTGTAGATCGCTAAGCGGAAGCGTTCAAGAGAACGGGGTTGAAGGAGTCGTACTCGTCGTGATCCAAATCACCGGAGATCCTAGTGCCGAACGGACGGCACCTCCGCGTTCAACACACGTACAGCCTGGTGACGTCTCCCATGCCTTGATCCAGCAAGGAGAGAGGGAGAGGTTGAGGAAGTCTCCATCCAGCAGCAGCACAACGGCGTGGTGGTGATGGAGGAGCGTGGCTATCCTGCAGGGCTTCGCCAAGCACCGCGGGAGAGGAAGAAGGATAGATGCAGGGCTGCGTCATATAGAGGAGAGGAACTCATCTCGTCTCATCTGCAGCCCCAAAACCTCCACTATATATAGGGGCAAGGGGGAGGGGGAGGCGCCCTAGGGTTTCCCCTAGGGGGGGCGGCGGCCAGGGCAGATGGGATCTCCCCCTTGGGTGACTTGGCCCCCAAGCCAGGAGGTGGGAACCCTAGATGGGGCGCCCCAAACCCCCTGGTCACGTGGGATTAGGTGAGGGGGGCGCACAGCCCCTTAGTGGGCTGGTTTGCCCCCTTCCCTTGGCCCATGAAGCCCCCCAACACTTGTCGGGGCTCCCGAAACACCTTTTGGTCATGCTGGTCATCATCCGGTACCTCCGGAAAACTTTCGGACTCCAAAACCCTTCGTCCAATATATCAATGTTTACCTCCGGACCATTCCGGAACTCCTCGTGACGTCCAGGATATCATCCGGGACTCCGAACAACATTCGGTAACCACATACAAGCTTCCTTTATAACCCTAGCGTCACTGAACCTTAAGTGTGTAGACCCTACGGGTTCGGGAGGCATGCAGACATGACCGAGACGTTCTCCGGTCAATAACCAATAGCGGGATCTGGATACCCATGTTGGCTCCCACATGTTCCACGATGATCTCATCGGATGAACCACGATGTCAAGGACTCAATCAATCCCGTATACAATTCCCTTTGTCTATCGGTACGATACTTGCCCGAGATTCGATCGTCGGTATCCCGATACCTTGTTTAATCTCGTTATCGGCAAGTCTCTTTACTCGTTCCGTAACACATCATCCCGTGATCAACTCCTTGACCACATTGTGCACATTATGATGATGTCCTACCGAGTGGGCCCAGAGATACCTCTCCGTCACACGGAGTGACAAATCCCAGTCTCGATTCGTGCCAACCCAACAGACACTTTCGGAGATACCCGTAGTGTACCTTTATAGTCACCCAGTTACGTTGTGACGTTTGGTACACCCAAAGCACTCCTACGGTATCCGGGAGTTGCACAATCTCATGGTCTAAGGAAATGATACTTGACATTAGAAAAGCTTTAGCATACGAACTACACGATCTAGTGCTATGCTTAGGATTGGGTCTTGTCCATCACATAATTCTCCTAATGATGTGATCCCGTTATCAACGACATCCAATGTCCATGGTCAGGAAACCGTAACCATCTATTGATCAACGAGCTAGTCAACTAGAGGCTTACTAGGGACATGGTGTTGTCTATGTATCCACACATGTATCTGAGTTTCCTATCAATACAATTATAGCATGGATAATAAACGATTATCATGAACAAGGAAATATAATAATAACTTATTTATTATTGCCTCTAGGGCATATTTCCAACAGTCTCCCACTTGCACTAGAGTCAATAATCTAGTTCACATCGCCATGTGATTAACACTCACAGGTCACATCGCCATGTGACCAACATCCAAAGAGTTTACTAGAGTCAATAATCTAGTTCACATCACTATGTGATTAACACTCAATGAGTTCTGGGTTTGATCATGTTGCTTGTGAGAGAGGTTTTAGTCAATGGGTCTGAACCTTTCAGATCCGTGTGTGCTTTACAAATCTCTATGTCATCTCCTAGATGTAGCTACCACGTTCTATTTGGAGCTATTCCAAATAACTGTTCTACTTGGAGCTATTCCAAATAACTGTTCTACTTGGAGCTATTCTAAATTGTTGCTCCATTATACGTATCCGGCATCTCTACTCAGAGCTATCCGGATAGGTGTTAAGCTTGCATCGACGTAACTCTTTACGTCGAACTCTTTATCACCTCCATAATCGAGAAAATCCCTTAGTCCACTAGTTACTAAGGATAACTTTGACCGCTGTCCTGTGATCCATTCTTGGATCACTCTTGTACCCCTTGACTGACTCATGGCAAGGCACACTTCAGGTGCGGTACACAGCATAGCATACTGTAGAGCCTACGTCTTAAGCATAGGGGACGACCTTCGTCCTTTCTCTCTATTCTACCGTGGTCGAGCTTTAAGTCTTAACTTCATACCTTACAACTCAGGCAAGAACTCCTTCTCTGACTGATCCATCTTGAACACCTTCAAGATCATGTCAAGGTATGTGCTCATTTGAAAGTACCATTAAGCGTTTTGATCTATCCTTATAGATCTTGATCCTCAATGCTCAAGTAGCTTAATCCAGGCTTTCCATTGAAAAAACACTTTCCAAATAACCCTATATGCTTTCCAGAAATTCTACGTCATTTCTGATCAACAATATGTCAACAACATATACTCATCAGAAATTCTATAGTGCTCCCACTCACTTCTTTGGAAATACAAGTTTCTCATAAACTTTGTATACACCCAAAATCTTTGATCATCTCATCAAAGCATACATTCCAACTCCGAGATGCATACTCCAGTCCTTAGAAGGATTGCTGGAGCTTTGCATACTTATTAGCATATTTCAGGATTGACAAAACCTTCCGGTTGTATCACATACAACCTTTCCTCAAAAATCATCGAGGAAACATTGTTTTGATATCCTATCTGCAAGATTTCATAAATGATGCAGTAATTGCTAATATAATTCCAACAGACTCTTAGCATCGCTACGAGTGAGAAAGTCTCACCGTAGTCAACTCCTTGAACTTGTCGGGAAACTTCTTAACGACAAGTCGAGCTTTCTTAATGGTGACATTTACCATCATTGTCCGTCTTCCTTTTAAAATCCATCTGCACTCAATAGCCCTACGACCATCGAGCCATTCTGCCAAAGTCTACACTTTGTTTTCATACATGGATCCTCTCTCGGATTATATGGCCTCGAGCCATTTTGGAATCCAGTCCCACCATCGCTTCTCCATAGCTCGTAGGTTCATTGTTGTCTAGCAACATGACTTCCAAGACAGGATTACGTACCACTCTGAAGTAGTACGCATCCTTGTCATCCTACGAGGTTTGGTAGTGACTTGATCTGAAGTTTCATGATCACTATCATAAGCTTCCACTTCAATTGGTGTAGGTGCCACAGGAACAACTTCCTGTGCCCTGCCACACACTAGTTGAAGAGACAGTTCAATAACCTCATCAAGTCTCCACCATCCTCCCACTCAATTCTTTCGAGAGAAACTTTTCCTCGAGAAAGGACCCGATTCTAGAAACAATCCCTTATTGCTTTCGGATCTGAGACAGGAGGTATACCCAACTGTTTTGGGTGTCCTATGAAGATGCATTTATCCGCTTTGGGTTCGAGCTTATCATCCTGAAACTTTTTCACATAAGCGTCGCAGCCCCAAACTTTTAAGAAATGACAGCTTAGGTTTCCCTAAACCATAGTTCATACGGTGTCATCTCATCGGAATTACGTGGTGCCCACTTTAAAGTGAATGTGGTTGTCTTTAATGCCTAACCCATAAACTATCGTGGTAATTCGATAAGAGACATCATGGTATGCATCATATCCAATAGGGTGCAGTTATGATGTTCGGACACACCATCACACTATGGTGTTCCAGGCTAGATTAGTTGTGAAACAATTTCCACAATGTCTTAATTCTGTGCCAAACTCGTAATTCAGATATTCATCTCTATGATCACATCATAGATCTTTTATCCTCTTGTCACGACGATCTTTCAACTTCACCCTGAAATTACTTGAACCTTTCAATAATTCAGACTCGTGATTTATCAAGCAAATATACTCAACATCTACTCAAATCATCTGTGAAGTAAGAACATAACGATATCCACTACATGCCCTAGCACTCATTGGACTGCACACATCAAAATGTATTTCTTCCAACAAGTTGCTTTCTAGTTCCATTTTACTGAAACCGAGGATTTTAGTCATCTTGCCCATGTGGTATGATTTGCATGTCTCAAGTGATTCAAGATCAAGTGAGTTCAAACAGTCCATTTGCATGGAGTTTCTTCATGCATATACACCAATAGACATGGTTCGCATGTCTCAAACTTTTCAAAACCGAGTGAGCCCAAAGATCCATCAACATGGAGCTTCTTCATGTGTTTTATACTGATATGACTTACGTGGTAGTGCCACAAGTAGGTGGTACTATCATTACTATCTTTTGGCATGAACATGTGTATCACTACGATCGAGATTCAATGAACCATTCATTTTAGGCGTAAGACCATTGAAGGTATTATTCAAATAAACAGAGTAACGATTATTCTCCTTAAATGAATAACCGTATTGCGATAGGCATAATCCAATCATGTCTATGCTCAATGCAAACACCAAATAACCATTATTTAGGTTTAACACCAATCTCGATGGTAGAGGGAGCGTGCGATGCTTGATCATATCAACATTGGAAACACTTCCAACACATATCGTCAGCTCACCTTTAGCTAGTCTCCGTTTATTCCGTAGCTTTTTATTTCAAGTCACTAACACTTAGCAACCGAACCGGTATCTAATACCCTGGTGCTACTAGGAGTACTAGTAAAGTACACATCAACACAATGTATATCCAATATACTTCTATCGACCTTGCCAACCTTCTAATCTACCAAGTATCTAGGGTAATTCTGCTCCAGTGGCTGTTCCCCTTATTACAGAAGCACTTAGTCTCGGGTTTGGGTTCAACCTTGGGTTTCTTCACCAGAGCAGCAGCTGAATTGCCGTTTCATGAAGTATCCCTTCTTGCCCTTGCCCTTCTTGAAACTAGTGGTTTCACCAACCATCAACAATTGATGCTCCTTCTTGATTTCGACTTTGGTGTCTAACATCGCGAATATCTCAAGGCTCATCATATATGTCCCTGATATATTATAGTTCATCACGAAGCTCTAGCAGCTTGGTGGCAATGACTTTGGAGAAACATCACTGTCTCATCTGGAAGATCAACTCCCACTCGATTCAAATGATTGATGTACTCAGACAATCTGAGCACAAGCTCAACAATTGAGCTTTTCTCCCTTAGTTTGCAGGCTAAGAAAATCGTCGGAGGTCTTATACCTCTTGACGTGGGCACGAGCCTGAAATTCCAATTTCAGCCCTCGAAACATCTCATATGTTTCGCGACATTTCAAAAACCGTCTTCGGTGCCTCAACTCTAAACTGTTTAACTGAACTATCATGTAGTTATCAAAACGTGTATGTCAGACGTTCGCAACATCCACAGACGACGTTCGAGGTTCAGCACACTGAGCGGTGCATTAAGGACATAACCTTCTATGAAGCAATGAGGACAATCCTCAGTTTACGGACCTAGTCCGCATAATTCTACTATCAACTTTCAACTAAATTTTCTCTAGGAACATATCTAAACAGTAGAACTAAAGCGCGAGCTACGACATAATTTGCAAAATCCTTTTGACTATGTTCAGGATAATTAAGTTCATCTTATGAACTCCCACTCAGATAGACATCCCTCTAGTCATCTAAGTGATTACATGATCCGAGTCAACTAGGCCGTGTCCGATCATCACGTGAGACGGACTAGTCAACATCGGTGAACATCTTCATGCTGATCGTATCTACCATACGACTCATGCTCGACCTTTCGGTCTCTTGTGTTCCGAGGCCATGTCTGTACACATGCTAGGCTCGTCAAGTCAACCTAAGTGTTTCGCGTGTGTAAATCTGTCTTACACCCATTGTATGTGAACGTTAGAATCTAACACCCGATCATCACGTGGTGCTTCGAAACTACGAACTGTCACAACGGTGCACAGTTAGGGGGAACACTTTCTTGAAATTATTATGAGGGATCATCTTATTTACTACCGTCGTTCGAAGTAAACAAGATGCATAAACATGATAAACATCACATGCAATCAAATAATAGTGACATGATATGGCCAATATCATATAGCTCCTTTGATCTCCATCTTGGGGCTCCATGATCATCTTGTCACCGGCATGACACCATGATCCCCATCATCATGATCTCCATCATCGTGTCTTCTTGAAGTTGTCACGTCATCTATTACTTCTACTACTACAGCTAACGGTTAGCAATAAAGTAAAGTAATTACATGACGTTTATGTTGACACGCAGGTCATAAATAAATTAAGACAACTCCTATGGCTCCTGCCGGTTGTCATACTCATCGACATGCAAGTCGTGATTCCTATTACAAGAACATGATCAATCTCATACATCACATATATCATTCATCACATCCTTTGGCCATATCACATCACATAGCATACCCTGCAAAAACAAGTTAGACGTCCTCTAATTGTTGTTTGCATGTTTTACGTGGCTGCTATGGGTTTCTAGCAAGAATGTTTCTTACCTACGCAAAGACCACAACGTGATATGCCAATTGCTATTTACCCTTCATAAGGACCCTTTTCATCGAATCCGATCCGACTAAAGTGGGAGAGACAGACACCCGCTAGCCACCTTATGCAACTAGTGCATGTCAGTCGGTGGAACCAGTCTCACGTAAGAGTACGTGTAAGGTCGGTCCGGGCCGCTTCATCCCACAATGCCACTGAATCAAGATTGGACTAGTAACGGTAAGCATATTGAACAAAATCAACGCCCACAACTACTTTGTGTTCTACTCGTGCATAGAAACTACGCATAGACCTAGCTCTGATACCACTGTTGGGGAACGTAGCAGAAATTCAAAATTTTCCTACGTATCACCAAGATCTATCTATGAAGAGACCAGCAACGAGGGGAAGGAGAGTGCATCTACATACCCTTGTAGATCGCTAAGCGGAAGCGTTCAAGAGAACGGGGTTGAAGGAGTCGTACTCATCGTGATCCAAATCACCGGAGATCCTAGTGCCGAACGGACGGCACCTCCGCGTTCAACACACGTACAGCCCGGTGACGTCTCCCATGCCTTGATCCAGCAAGGAGAGAGGGAGAGGTTGAGGAAGTCTCCATCCAGCAGCAGCACAACGCCGTGGTGGTGATGGAGGAGCGTGGCTATCCTGCAGGGCTTCGCCAAGCACCGCGGGAGAGGAGGAAGGTGTAGCGACCTCACCCGAATGGATCACGTCTACTGTGCTACGGTGTCATCCCTGGATCAGTAATGCTGACACCACACAGTACATCGAGGTTTTATAGCAGAGTTGCAATCACACACTTATTACATCGATGGCTCAAAAAGAACTTATTACAATAAATATGGCAGAAGGCCATATAATATCGATAACAGCGGAAGACTCAGAAGATAAATGGGTCCATCAACTCCAGCGGCATCACCAAGTATAGAACCACGACCTAAACACCTCAATCGTCGTCTGAAAAGTCTGCAACATTAACGTTGCAGCCCGAAAACGGGTCAGCACATGGAATATGCTGGCAAAGTAACACATAGAGAGTAATGGAATGAAACAGCTATACTATATGCATATATGGCTGGTGGAAAGCTCTATGGTTACAGTTTTGCGTAAAGCCAATTTTTCCCTACTGCAAAAGGAATAAGTTTATTTAACTATCATGGTGGTTGTGAAACATTGAGAATGGTTGACAGCATTCTCAATCCCAATTAAAGTAATTAAAACCCAATAACATTAATTAGAAGTAACATGTTGAGATTCACAATGATATTCAAGTACTAGATACTCAAGTTGTCCATAACCGGGGACACGGCTAATCATGATTAGTTTGTTACTCTGCAGAGGTTGCGCACTTTTCCCCACATGACTCGATCGCCTCCGTTTGTTTTCTCGCACTACATGGTGTTTGAGAAACGGATGACCGAGACATAGTCTTTCAGAAGCGCTAGCACCTTACATGTGGGGTAGACCGGTACACCTACATCCCCTACATCTGCTAGTCCACCCCGTAAGAGTTCGCACAACTTAGTCAACTATGCTAGAGCCCATAGTAGCATGTGGCTGCACACGGAAGTTTCTAGCATGAAAGATCTTATGATCCCTTTGAGCCTGGGTGGCGGTCCGAAAAAAACAGGCAAGTCCTGATAGACATCAGGTGCCTCAATCCACCCAGATGTGTGTTTAAGTTGCCACCTTAGATAAACCATTAAAATTATCAACTCACATCTGTCATGGATATCACTCACCCAATCCACGTCTACTAGCATAGCAAGGCATAATAATAAGCAAACGTAGAAGTAACTCGCAAGGGTTTCATAGTAATACAGGTAATAGGTACTACCTCATCTACTTCCCATCCCACAATTTAATTAGATCCTAATCATGCAATGTGTGAGGATTGATCTAATGCAATAAAACATGGGTTGTAGAAAAGGTATGATCAAAGTGTGAACTTGCCTGCAATGTTGATGAAGATGATGCGCACTCAAAACTCTTGATAGATCTACTCGTCACACTCTGGTCAATCTATCGTAGGCAAGCAATAGTAACCACACAATAAGTACTCATCTAATGCACAAGTAAAACTCGAACGAGAGAACGAACCAGAAAGTTCAACTTAAGAACTCCGGTTGCAAAGAAAGAACGAGCCGAACAAACGACAAAAAACAAAAGGCGGAAGAAAACAACTCGGTTCTAGCAAGTTGAAACTATGTCAAATTTTACTGTAGCAAAAGCTTGTTCAAGTTGATTAGACGGAACGACGGTTTCGAGATGAAACTCCAGGCGCTTGAATCACCTGATTCCGATAAACGAGCGAGAAGATAAACTAGAACGAAGATCGGATCTGAGATCGCGATCGCGGAATAAATCCGACGAGAAGAAAAATAAGAACGGTTATACGAACAGGCGTCGTTAACCGTGAAATAATCGGTGATCACGTTCGTTGAGACGAACGGTCCGAAAGAAGAACGAAAACCAATCTAGGGTTTTTGGAAAAGAGATCGAAACGAAAAACTGATCTAGAACACCGGAACGGTTTGGCGAAGAATCGGAGAGAAAACGAATCGGTAGAGAAGAAAAGAATCGGAACGGTTTATAAGATAAACCGAACCGAGGGAAAGAAGAGACGCGGCGCGGTACCTCCGGCGAATGGCGGCGACAGCGGCGTTGACGCAGGGCGGCGGCGGCGCGGTGACGCATGGCGGCAGCGGCGGTGTATGGCGGCGTTGGTGACGCAGGGCGGCGGCGGCGCGGCAAGGTGCGGCGGCGGCGGGGCAAGGTGCGGCGGCGGCGCGGGTGTGGTGCGGCGGCGGCGCGGGTGTGGTGCGGCGGCGGGTGAGCAAGGTGCGGCGCAGCGCGGTGGTGGTGAGGCGGCTTAGGCGCGGGGCAGCGGTGACGCAGGGCGCGGTGTGATGCGGCGCGGCGGCGGTGACGCAGGGCGCGGTGTGATGCGGCGCGGCGGCGGTGCAAGGCGCGGTGTGGAGGAGAGCTTTGATTTGATGTGTTTAGAGGGGGGGTGCTTGGGTATTTATATTGGGGAGGGGAGGGGTTTACTTGGGGTAGAGGACAAGGAATTAGAATAGGAGTAGGAAAGATCTAGAAAATAAACGGAGTAGGACTAAAGAAAACGAAATAAGGAAAAGGGGACAAGGGGGCGCCCTAGAATCCTAAAAGGATTCGGTCCTAGCAAGAGGGGGCGGCGGCCGACCGGCTCCTGGCTCGGCGCCTGGCGCCTGGGAGCGCGGCGGTAGGTGGCTTGGCTTGGGCCTTTGGCCCAAGGCGCTGCTCAATTTTTTTTTAAATAGTTTCCTCGCGCAGAAAAAAAAACAAAAAGGGATCTAAACGAACTCCGAAAAATCTAAAGTAAATTTTCCCCGACTCTTAAAAATGAGCCGAACAAAATGAACTTTTCTCCGGACCTAAAATGCAATTTTTGAAAACGCGCATTTTTGCCTATCCAAATAAAATGCAAATAAATACCGGAAAGCAAAATTGATCTATTTATTATATCTTCATTTTTCCTAAATTTGGGAAAGTCATATTATTCCCTCTCTCATATATTTTGACACCGGAAAAATTATTGAAGATAAAATAAATAAATCAAATGATCCTATTTTCAAAATTCGAGAGAACTCTCAAATATGGAAATAACGAAATCTCCAACTCTCTCCGAGGGTCCTTGAGTTGCGTGAAATTTCTAGGATCAACCAAAATGCAAGAAAATATGATATGCATATGATCTAGTGTATAACATTCCAAATTGAAAATTTGGGATGTTACAGAAGGATAGATGCAGGGCTGCGTCATATAGAGGAGAGGAACTCATCTCGTCTCATCTGCAGCCCCAAAACCTCCACTATATATAGGGGCAAGGGGGAGGGGGAGGCGCCCTAGGGTTTCCCCTAGGGGGGGTGGCGGCCAGGGCAGATGGGATCTCCCCCTTGGGTGACTTGGCCCCCAAGCCAGGAGGTGGGAACCCTAGATGGGGCGCCCCAAACCCCCTGGTCACGTGGGATTAGGTGAGGGGGGCGCACAGCCCCTTAGTGGGCTGGTTTGCCCCCCTCCCTTGGCCCATGAAGCCCCCCAACACTTGCCGGGGCTCCCGAAACACCTTTCGGTCATGCTGGTCATCACCCGGTACCTCCGGAAAACTCCCGGACTCCAAAACCCTTCGTCCAATATATCAATCTTTACCTCCGGACCATTCCGGAACTCCTCGTGACGTCTGGGATCTCATCCGGGACTCCGAACAACATTCGGTAACCACATACAAGCTTCCTTTATAACCCTAGCGTCACCGAACCTTAAGTGTGTAGACCCTACGGGTTCGGGAGGCATGCAGACATGACCGAGACGTTCTCCGGTCAATAACCAACAGCGGGATCTGGATACCCATGTTGGCTCCCACATGTTCCACGATGATCTCATCGGATGAACCACGATGTCAAGGACTCAATCAATCCTGTATACAATTCCCTTTGTCTATCGGTACGATACTTGCCCGAGATTCGATCGTCGGTATCCCGATACCTTGTTCAATCTCGTTACCGGCAAGTCTCTTTACTCGTTCCGTAACACATCATCCCGTGATCAACTCCTTGACCACATTGTGCACATTATGATGATGTCCTACCGAGTGGGCCCAGAGATACCTCTCCGTCACACGGAGTGACAAATCCCAGTCTCGATTCGTGCCAACCCAACAGACACTTTCAGAGATACCCGTAGTGTACCTTTATAGTCACCCAGTTACGTTGTGACGTTTGGTACACCCAAACCACTCCTACGGTATCCGGGAGTTGCACAATCTCATGGTCTAAGGAAATGATACTTGACATTAGAAAAGCTTTAGCATACGAACTACACGATCTAGTGCTATGCTTAGGATTGGGTCTTGTCCATCACATCATTCTCCTAATGATGTGATCCCGTTATCAACGACATCCAATGTCCATGGTCAGGAAACCGTAACCATCTATTGATCAACGAGCTAGTCAACTAGAGGCTTACTAGGGACATGGTGTTGTCTATGTATCCACACATGTATCTGAGTTTCCTATCAATACAATTCTAGCATGGATAATAAACGATTATCATGAACAAGGAAATATAATAATAACTTATTTATTATTGCCTCTAGGGCATATTTCCAACAGAGAGAACATGGTGAGTTGCTGGGCTTTCGCAGGCCCCCCTCATTATTTGGACAATCTTTTGTGTGGAAACCTTCATATGAACATTAAAAGATTGTTTTTTTCTGTGGCAGCTAACGCTGATGATAACACAGTCATGGAGAAAACGACAGCGGATATCAAGTAAATTCACATACTTAGGAAGTAATGATGATCATGACGATTATACTTTCTTGGCAATTTGTGATTTTTGACCCATGGGCAAGAAAAAAAAGGCAGTGCATTTTTTAACCGGGCCAAATCACCATCGATGATGAAGCATTGTCGTGAAGCCTCTCCCTAAAAAAGTACCATCAACAATGACAACCACTAGGACCATTCTTCTAAAAATGGTCAGTGAAAAGACTAATATATTGAAGAGCATATATGTTTTTTTGATAGGAAGACTGTAAGGGAAGCCCCTACAGTATAATTGGTGCAACAAACCCAAATTGTAAGTACCATGCCTTGAACCTGGGTGGGTAGGAAGGCATCAACCCCTTCCCACCACTAGGCTATGCCTTAGTCTATTGAAGAGCATATATGTTATAATCATGCAACAAATAAACCAAAGAAAAATTCATACATAGTTTGATCATAAAAGAATAATTCATCACAATGGAAGAAACACACCATAACTTATATCAAATTTATCACAATCATGTAGAGGAGCTCATGTGATCTTTGTATTGAAGAACGTTATAGAGAAGATGTCATATAGCTAATGTTATTGACCCATAGTCCAACGATGACCATTCACAGATGATCATCGAAGCAACAAAGTTGTTGTAGATGACTCGCTATAAAAGCATCATGAATATGACAATCATTACAGATATGTTATAGATGTATCAATCGTCAATAAAAAACAAACTGTTAGTTATTGACCAGAGGGGGTCAATGGAGATTTTTATGGAAGTCTTCGAAGTTGCGGAAGCAATAGTAGTGAGTAGGAATGCAAAACTTAAGCACAACTAAGCTAGACAATGATAGCATGCAAACAAATGAGATAGCAGAATATGTAAAACAAACGCACATACAAGCAGCTGCACTTAAGTATAGCTAGATTGAAAACAAAACAAAGCATGACACATAAAAATACAGAAAGTCTTCAGCCAAAGTGTTCGAGCAGAAAGCAAGCAAAGTCTTCTCTCACGCCAAGTTTATCGCCAATACTCCAAAACCATAAAGAGGGGCACTAGATGCATTTATAGAAAACCTGCTTGCCCAAGGAAGATTCGTATTCTCTCACGCCCCTCTGGTAGGATAACCTCTCAATGACATCATTTTCTTTTCTTTATCCACTTATATTCCTATACCCAAAATACTATGACTAAGGATCATTCCTTCTGTTACCCTAACGTGTCATTTTCCCCTATTCCAAGCAAGGTTACCATGCAATTTTTTTAAGGTTGCACAAACAATTTCCGAAGGAAGTTGCATAAATACAAAAATCATCCATCAACACTTCCATTATCTCGTCAACAAAATCAGCTCATACTACTCTTAAATTGTAAGCATATTCATGTTGCACATTATATAATGTGATGCCATGTTGCTTTGTTGCACATGCTCTCTTTGTGTATGATTTCTTATTTCATTTTAAATTCATGTACTTCAAATATTATTATTGTCTTTCCATACTTGTTGCACATGCTTGTTGTTGCGTGTGCATTCCCCCCCCCCCCAAATCCTTTAAATAACAAAATAACTTGTGAACCATGATTCTAAATGTCAATTTGTTTTCATCGTTGCAATCCTCACGCAAAGATCTTTAAAACTAGATCTCATTTTGATAGGTGACCGACTTTTTTTGGTGATGTTTGTGCCCCCAACTACACTAACAGGTGCTCCCTTCTTGAGCTAACTCGTGCTCCAACCTAGTAATAACATATGCCCCCCCCCCCCCCCCCCCCCACTTTGTGATTGCAACTATAGTAATCTGTGCTTCCAACATGAACTATCCTTGCTCCCACTCAGTACAACCCTGTGCTTCCACCTAGTACAAACTCGTGCTCCGAATATGAAGAACAACTATGCTCCCGTGTGAAGCACATAGTGTGCTCTCGTCATGAACTAAACTGTGCTCACAATGTGAAGCACAAATGGTGTCCCTGCATAAAGCACACTTGTGCTCCACGGAAAAAACTGGGAATAGAAAAATAGGCAAAATATGAAAAACCTTTAAAAAATCTCTACACAAGAAGCATCATGTGCGTGACAAATGGTGACACTCGGATGCGCCGCGTGTAGGGAAAATGCGCTCCTGAGGCTGGGGAAAGTGCACCCGGGCACCATGGATTTGTTGCCTCGTTCGCATAACACGTGTAGTAGGCTAGGCTGCTAAGCAGACTTTGTGCGGGTGTGGCCCAAGCCGGCTAGCATCGCTGCTGATCCACCTGCAAGGCCTACTTGATGCGCGGGAGCTATATCTCTTCTACCACGAGATAGTACACCCTCTCGCAGTACGGGATCGAAAGATGGGCTGGCCAATATGGGTTCCTAGGGCACGGTTTTAGAACCTTCCGCGCTAGCTGTTCTCTTCTTTATATTTTCTGCAAGTATTCTTTGGTTTTTGTTTTATGTGTTTCTTTACCGATTTTATTTGATTTTCAGTTTTTTCGTTACTTGTTATTTGCTAATACTCCCTCAGTTTTTATTTACTCTGCATATTAGAGTTAACCGAAGTCAAACTTCATAAAGTTTGACCAAGTTTATAGAAAACAATACAAATATTTACCATAACAAATCTATACGATGTGAAAGTATATTTAATAATAAATCTAATGTTACTCATTTGTTATTGTATATGTCAAACTTTGTCAAAGTTTACAAAGTTTTACTTTGACTAAAGCTAATATGCGAACTAAATAAAAACGCAGGGAGTACATGTCTACTATTTTCAGTACAAGTTCTACATTTTTTGAATACATTTGGAACATTTTTTTATACACTATCAGGGTTTTTTTCAAATGAATCATGAACAATTATTCAAATACATGTTTTGATTTTTTCAATACACATTTAACTTTTATTAAATCCCTTTTGTACATTTTTATTGATAAGGGGACATTTTTTATAGTACACAAAAATTCTATAAATTCTAACAACATTTTTAAAATGTCATAAACATATTTTTCGAAATGTGTGAACCTGTTTTTAACAACCACATACATTGTTTTGAATGGTTGTACACACTGTCCTAGACCTACGTGAACATTGTTTAAACATTACGTAAAATGTAATGAACATTTTTTTGAATGTTACAAAAGTTTTTTGAATTATGCGTACATATTTTTTTACATTGTATAAACATTTTTTAAGTATCCCAAACAATATTTTGAACACATGAATATTTTTTGAATATCACGATGTTTTTATGGTACAGATATTTTGAAAAATTGCATTAATGCAATTTTAAATATGTGGCGGACAGTGTTCTGAGTTGATATAAATTAATCTTAAAAGTATGCCTATTTAGAATATTTAATATATATCAAAAACCAAGAAACAAAACAAAGAAGAAAACTATTTTTTTTTGAATAATAGAAGAAAACTACTCCCTCCGTTGTTTTATATAAGGTGTATTTATTTTTTGAAAAGTCAACCAAGTGCATGTTTGACCGAGTTTTCAGAAAAATATATCAAAATCCACAATTCAAAATTTATATCATCGCATCCATCATTGAAAGTACCCCCTCTGTAAACTAATACAAGATTATTTACATCACTATTTTAGTGATCTGAATGCCTTTATATTAGTTTACGGAGGGAGTTGACATGCCTACGTGTGTGCGTGCGTGATTATAACTTAGCTCATTTTGGGACGCTTTGCCTCCCGGGAGTGGCTATTTATAACTTGCTGCGATACAGAGCACAACTTTACCTGCGGTACCCCGTAAATGGGCCTGCCTACTCCGCGAAGGAGCACCAACTCCCTAGCACACAGTTTTCTTTTCGTTTTTGATCCTTTCATTTATATTTCCAAAATGCAAACAAACTTTGTATAGATTTTAGAAATGTCCACCACGAATTTCAAAAATGTTAACGTAATTTTAAATTTTTTTTCCAACTTTTAAAAAGTTTTGGTACCATTAAATAGTGTTTCCGACAATTCAGAAAATGTCACAGCCTTTCAAAAAAATGAGCGTCAATTTTTTGAAAAGTGTGTATACAATGTATAAAACATGTTTAAGTAATGCAAAAAATCATTTGTAAAACGAATTACCAACCCAAAAATATGCACGTAATTTTTTTAAAAAAATATCATGGATTTAAAAAATATATACGTGACATTTTTTGAATATGTTTATACAATGTGAAAATATTGTGTAGCATGGAAAAATTCTTTTATATCATTCAAAAAAATAAATGTGACATTTCAAAAAACCACACGTTTGTAAAAATAGTAGTGACATTTTAAAAGAAATATACAATGTACAAAATGTTTTGGTGGTTTTTGAATTATACAATGTAAAGAATTATACATTTTAAAAATAGTAGTAAAAACTAAAAATAATTCTTAACGTTTGTTTGAAAAATATATTGCATGCATAAAAAAATTGGAAAACATGTATTTGAAAAATGTTCAATGTGTACAAATAAATGTGTCCACCTGTATATGAAAAAGAGAGAGAAAAAAACCCAAAGAAAACCATTGAAGAAACGACAATAAATAGGAAACTGAAGGTAAACGAAGAACATGGTGAAAAAACGCCAAAAAAGATAATCAAAGAAAAACAAAGAAACCCGATGAAGAAACGCAGAAAACTGGTCAAAAGAGAATGACAAACGTAAAAAACACACACAGAAAAAGAAGTAAAAGAGAAAGACATAGAAACCATAAAGGAAAGCACAATGAAAAGAAAGAAGAAAAGCAATAAAACCAGACCTATCCAGCGAGTATACTACATAAAAGAGAAAAATCCACCTACAATGACCGAACGAGCAAACACAGCTTTGGTTTTTGAGCATCTGACGGTGAGATGAGGTTAGCAGAGCTCTGCAGTCGAAGATGAATTCATCGACGCTGCAATCTTCCGCACATGGTCGGTAAATACCCGATATCTTCCTATTGTTATTCATAGTGGGTATACATCGTGCAAGGGATTGAAATGATGTATAGTGGGCTACGGAGAGTCTAATATATGAGAATAGAAGGAAATGAGAGCTTTCCTTCCTCCATCTTACATGCATGGTGTGGGCTAGGTCTTCCACGTTCGTGAGTCTCGTCTTGACCTGGAGTTGTCATTGTAATCTTAAGCTTATGTAGTTTACATATCCAATCCGATAAGAAAACCAACCAATCAAACCAATCCAGAAAGAACACGCCAATCAATTAAAGAATGGTGTGAAGTAAATAACTAACAAACTCGTATACTAGGCACTCAAAGACACTTTAGGTCATCAAATCCTCACGAAAATCTTGGCAATAACTCACCACACTTTTTCAAAAGCAGACTTTCGCCCCAAATGGCCGAACAATTCACCACACTTTTTCAAAAGCAGACTTTCGCCCCAAATGGCCGAACAATACAAGGTGTAGAGAAAACTCTTATACAGGTCGTTCAAAGAAAAACTAATACACACAAACAATAACACCAACAAAGCACCGAAAGTGCGCCTGTTGTACCCCCATCCGTTTGTCATCATGAAGTAGCACATGAGTGGCCGAACCACAATAAGAAAAAACCTAAGAACCGATACCTAAGACTATGCCACAAAGTCTCCACCAAATTTTCATCGCAAAGGGGCCAGCTTCCCTCCTCTCTGGACCGAGGAGTGTCACCCCTACCGGTGGACAGAAGAGACCGAAAATTTCATGATATGGGTGTGTCTGCTCTTATTATATGAGAAATAATCATGTCTCATCTAACTCCTACATCATTGAATCTTACGTGAGTATTTGTGCGAATTTTTTTAATCAAATAGTATAGGAGTCGGATGAGATTTTGTTAATTCTCATCTAGATGAGATTTCACAAATAGGTCATAATACAAACGAGTGTTATGTTCATCACAAGTCTCCTCAAAACACAAGCACAACCTCACTGTAACCAAAACACAATCTTAGATGGTCATTTGTACAACCCAAAACGGCGCGTAGTTTACATACTATGAAATCTCAAAAGAACCATCCAACCAATCAAAGGGCCACCAAAGAATGGCGTGAATAGCTAGCGAACTCCTACGGCAGGCACCAACTGCTAGGTGCTAGCTCGGCAGACATATGCTCGCTCTATAGCTGCCTCCCCCAGCTCGATCCTTGTCCGCGCCGCGAATCATCGTGGTCCGGTCAACTAATCCTCCTTCTGGTGGGCGTGGGCGGCCAGGGCCACGGGCGACGACGGCTCCACGATGCCGGCGCGGGGCGAGGGCTCGCCGCCGAGCGGCAGGTCGGAGAGCAGCGCGACCATGCGGCGGGCGCTGTGGGAGCGCGCCGGGGGAGGGCAGAGGGTCTTGGTGGTGGAGAAGACGGAGGAGGACTGGGCGAGGATGAGGTACACCAGCGCCTGCACCAGCACGAACAGCCCCACCTTCAGCAAGGCACCGTGCTGGCTCGCCATCTCCAGCTCCATTCCGACTCCCGAGCTTTGATCACACGGCACCAGCGAATTCACCAAGCAGTTTCTTCCCTGAGTGGATAAGAATGATCCACTCAGAATCTCTCGAGAATATGTTGCTTGTTTGATGTGTTTGTGAGGTCTGGCGGTGTGGGCTACGCGCTTATATAACGGCGAGACGCCGGCTTGACCGCTGCCGGGGTGAGGGTGCAATGCAAAGTTGCTTCGTCGATCGGTCGCCAACTTGGGGTGTGGAGTTTCGGGTGGTTCGGCGAAAGGCAACGCCAGTTCCACGGGGTTGGATGGAAACCGCTCGACCTGCTCCGTGCTCTGCTCACCGCTCACGTGTGCAGAGATTATAATATTATTACTCGAGTCGCTCTCACGGAAGTGCTCTCAAGAAATGTAATATTTGCTTCTATTTTTTGAAAAGATACTATTATTTATATGACGGAGCCTCACTCCTCATATAGCAAATCAGAAGGAAATTCAATTTGGCAATACGTAGGTCATTTTTCCAGATGAGGGTCAACGTATTGATTATTATTGAAGTAATTCCCCACGAGTCCAGTGAGAAAAAAACTTCTGGAATTTGACAAGCAGCGTTAGCTGAATCGAACATGACTGAAAAACCGTATCATTTAGGCATTTACGTTCAGTGAACCTTTGCCTTTTTTAAGCATTTCGCATCTACTATTCATAGCTCAAAAGATTTTGCACAGATCTCACCTACTTTTCTTGCCTCAGAAGAATTGAGGCCCCTCCAGCCGGGTTCAACTTTTATGATATTTCTTCTTTGAAGGCCAGGAAAACAGTCATCCGATATGATTGTTGGCGTTTGTAAATGATACTTTTTTAATGAAAAATGATCCTTATAATTACTTGATGTTTTCATGAACAATATGTAAGCAGTAAAATATTTATAATCAGCATCTCCAATTTACCATTCCCTCATCTCGGGTGCAACTACAGTAGCTTGATCAAACAACATCCTACTGGAAGATAGTCACAAAGTGTGTTTTAAGTAGAAACACAACAATCAAGTATCAGGCAATCTCACTGAATGTGATAGTATAAGGTCAACAATGATGAATAACATGGTATTCTTTAACAATAGGTTTTGCTCTTAGCATGGTAACCACTCCAGCGACCATTGCGCACAACTTCGAACTTTGTGGATCTCTAACATTTGGTAGCCCCATGTAAATTGCATACATGTAATCCGTGTAAATATTTTTTCCAATATGCTTTTAACCTACTATTCTCACTGAAAAGCAAGTTAAGTGAATAAAGTACTGATGGAGATAACTTTGTGAGTTGGTTCATGGTAAGATCATGCCAAGTTTCACAATTATATGAACAACGACTACTCCATCTACAAGATTCTCTATAAGGAGAAAAATCATATTCTTTTTTTTTGCAAAAAAACTTTCAATCTATTCATCTTCAATCATGGTAGTACAACAAACACCGGAAATAATAAAAATTACATCCAGATTCGTAGAACACCTAGCGACGACTACAAGCACTGAAGCGAGCCGAAGGCGCGCCGCCGTCATCGCCCTCCCTCGCCGGAGTTGGGCAAAACTTGTTGTAGTAGACAGTCGGAAAGTTGTCGTGCTAAGGCCCCGTAGGACCAGCGCAGCAGCACAACAACCGCTGCCGATGAAGAGTAGCGTAGATCAGAAGGATCCGACCTGAAAACACATGAACGTAGACGAACTACGACCAGATCCAAGCAAATCCATCAAGGACAGATCCGCCGGGGACATATCTCCACACACCCACCGATGATGCTAGACACACCATCGGGACCGGGGGGGAGGCTAGGCGGGGAGAACCTTATTCTACCTTCAGGGAGCCACCACCGTCTCGTCTTCCTGAGCAGGACACAAACCCTAACAAAACACGAAAAAACAACTGAAAACAGAGCCCCCCCCCTCCCGCCGACAATGGCCGAGATCCACCACGCCACCATGACCCTAAGGCCACCGGAGACGAGGCGGACCGACAGCGACACCGGCGGGAGGCAGGGGAACCCTAGACTTTTCTTGGGGAAGAGGCTATGTTCGGGTCCCGAGCATGTGTCCAGTTGGCTCAGAAAAATTCTATTCTACACATATAGCAAACCTATAGCATACTGTATATCAGTACAAATTAAAGCTTGACATTCCACTTGAATTTATATTTTGTTCAATCCATATACATGGAAGGTAATATTGCATTTACAAATCTGAACTTATAACATTATTAGCAACAAATATTATGTCATACTAAATTAAATAAGCCAACCTCAGCACATGAAATTATGCCCTGGATCATGTTCTACTGAAGAAAAAAACTAAGGCGTATAGATCTGATTCAAGTGGAATAAGGAGGGATCAAACAAACCAATGAATCACAACAATGTCGCATTGCTCTAAGGGAACCCATCAGCCTCCTTCTCGTTGGAGCCGATGAACCCCATTTGGCTATTTCCCTCGCCCCGTCCTCAACATCTTCTATAACATGTCCTATGTCGCCCTTGACGTCTTCTCGGCCACCAACGCTGTCGCAAAGCCATGTTAACCATGTTTTACTTCACGCCTCACGTATCACATGTACTACTACTCAACCATGCATATGAGTGAAGACGGTAGAATTGAACCTTTCTGTGTATTTTTTCTTTGTTTTTAAGGACCCCATATAAATGGACATTTTTTTGACGTCCTTATAAATGGACATTGTTGCTTGTGACCACTGACTGATCACCTAGCCTTTATCCGATTGGAGTACCAAGGCTCTTTTGGTTCAAAAGAATATTGAAAGAAAATATAGGGTTTATTTTTAGGCCGGTCGCTAGGGATGTCGATTCATTAAAAATAGGCTGTCCATTTAATTAATAAAAAAACTAGGCTGAAACCGTCATACCAGCGCACACATGGCAACATTGACTGACTTGGCCATTCACATGAAGATACGAAAACGTTGCAGAGAAGAAACACGAAGTTGAGGTCGTCACCAAGTGTCATCATCATCACTCCTCCACGAGCCAGTGACTCTAGCATCGACTTCCACCAATGGAGTCCTTGTCGGCGAAACGTCAGAACCCATGTCGACCCGTGCCAAACAGACGGGCACAAGTGTAGGTGTCCAGAGAGCTCCGACTAAGAAGACTGTCAAAACCCAGGAAAAATGGGCAGAGCTAGCGCCAACCAACACTTCCTCGAAGACCACTAGCCACTTGTCATCGTCATTGCATATGCATCTCTAAGGCAGCTCTGACTGCGTGACAATATTACAAGACCCAGGAGAGACATGTCAAGCTCGTTGGGAAACAACCGACAATCGAAACCTTGCCGTGACCCTACATTGTCGGTCAGGCACCTACCGACTGCAACGCTGTGAGCATCTAGCGCTTGGAGAGCATGAATGGGATCCAAAGGTCTTCAAGATGCCCAAAGAGTGAAGCGATGATGCCGACACCGTCGCCCGACCTGACCGAGCCTTAGGTTTTCACCTGAAGTACCAGATCCAAGGGTATGCAGGGGGTGGACTCCGTGACGGCGCCTCCAAGGAGGTAAAACGATGTCCACGGACGCCGAACCGGCAAGCTTTCGCTCGGAGCATCGCCCAACACCACACGCCCACACACCACACCTCCGCTAGCCGGCGCACCTCCCACGTAGCCACCGCACTATGACCATGTAGGAGCCACCACAATCCCTGTCACCAGCCACTAATGTCGAATCTGGCATCCCACCGCCACTGCACCACCACGAAGGCCACAAAAGGACGACACACCGCCAGCCAGCGCAAAAACGAGCTCCACAGAGTAGGAAGAGGGGTTGCATCCGCCCCGACTCGCCGGAGATGAATGCCCGGTCGTAGACACGGAGCCCATCGACGAAGCAGACATTACTGCCACTTGCGAGAGACACTACTAGGGTCTACCATGTTGGAGAAGAGCCACCAGGGCGAACCCCAGAGAGCCTACATGCGCCACCGCTGGAGCCGCTGAGCCACGCAGCCAAAAGGGGATCGACCTTCCCCCACCTTGGGCACCTGCCGCCTTATCAGGTCATTGGCCCGCCTTGAGTTGCCGAGCCAGGTAGCCGGAATGGTATCAAACCTCCCCCACCTCGAGCGACTGCCGCCTGACGAGGAGAAGACTACCCCGCCGCCGCCGTCCACCACCCAAGCTTAGCTCGACGGGCTACTCCAGCGACAACAAGGGGAGGGAGGGAGTGGTGGGCCATGGCCCAGTGGTGTTGACTCGGGCAGTTTTAAGATTTGTCATGCTGCTCTGTTAGGTGCTAGGGATGGAAACGTAGGAATATGAAATTTTCATGCGATGCTACTATTCTTGTCTTTGGTTTAAAGGAACGAGAAGAATGAAGCGATTTTTCCTTTAAGGCCTTCTTTGGTTCATAGGATAGAAATTTTATAGGAATAGGAAAATCATAGGAAGTGAGATTACACACATGTCAATTCCTATAGAGAAAGAGATGCCATTTGGTGTATAGGATATGATTTTTTTCATTGAGTCTAGGCTAATGTTTTTCCCCCTCCAAAACATGAAGGATTGATTCCTATCCTTCATAGAAATAGGAATCCATTCCTACAAACCAAAGGGCTTCAATGAAATTTTTCCTTTGCAAATCCTATCCTATATAATTTCTACAAAATTCTACAAACCAAAGGAGGCTTAAACTTATATTCAACCCAGACACGCTGGAATTCTAACATCCAACTAAACCTTTTCTTCTTCAAGTTTCTATGCACGAAGAACGAGAGTAAATTTTTTGTCGCATAATAACAACCTATCTAGCTATAAATTTTCATGTGGTTTGATCGTGGTTATTAGCATTTCTATGTTTTCGTAATTCCCATGAATCAAACACCGAAGTTGACGGAACTCTCATGTCCACAAGTTCTCTATTTTGCACATGCATTCTTGTTCTACCCATGTGTTTTTTTGTTGCCACGTTTTTAGAGTTTTGCAAACCAAAGGAGCACTGAATAGCTTTGTCACTGCTTTGTCAGCTGTTGGATAAGATCGAGCTGACTCGACGGGGGAGTCGGAATCTCTTCCGCTTAGGCGATTAGCTACGTGCTTTAGTTTGAAGACCTTGGGTAAAAGGGCAGCTGGGTTCATCAGCCTTCCTGGGCCCCGTAATCTTGCACCGTATGAGCTGCGAAATACTTCCACTTCCTCCGTTTCTAAATATATATTTTTTTAGATATTTCACTATGGACTATATACGAAATATAATGAGTGATTCTATACTTTAAACTATATCTATATACGTCCGTATATAGTTTGTAGTGAAATCTCGTACGAGGTATCATCAAGCCCATCGGCAGTTCTTTTTTTTTTAAAAGCTGCAATCATATAAACACGCGCTACTCTATCACTTGAAATTCGAGAGGCAGGACCGGTTCCAACTGTTGGGTTTGACCGGCGGCGACACCAAGAGGAGTACTATAGTAGTTTACGACTTTAACGTAGGCTCCCGAGCAATATTATAATGTCCGCACACGTGAGCGGTGAGCGGAGCACGGAGCAGGTCGAGCAGCCAGCGTCCATCCAATTCCAACCCCGTGGGATTGGCGTCGCCTTTCGCCGAACCACCCCAAACGACTGGCCGGCGAAGCATCTTTGCGTTGCACCCTACGTCCCTACCCCAGCCGGCAGCGGTCAAATCGGCGTCTCGTCTCGCCGTTATATAAGTGCGCGCCCCGCGCCTTCAGACCTCACAAACACATCAATCAAGCAAGCAGCGTATTCTTGAGGGATTCTGATCAGTCTCGGCCTCTCAGGGAAAGAAGAGACTGCCTACTGAACTCGCTGGTTTCGTGTGATCTAGAGCTCGGGAGTTACTCTAGCAGAGTATCTCCAACAGCCGCGCTAAACTAGCGCCGCGCCATAAATTAGACCGTTTTAGCGCGTGCGCAACGCGGCGGGTCGCTTCAGCGGGCGCGCAAAAACGGCGCGCGCGTTATAACGGGTTGAGCGCGCGGTTGAAAACACTTACCTGCGCGGCGTATTTCGGGCGCCAGCTACAGCGCGCGGCACACTCGAGCGTTCGCGCCGCACTCTCTCCTCTCCTCGTCCTATGCCCCGCGCGCGCCGGCGCCGGCGCCCTGCCACCCACCCATGGACGCGCACACCGCCCCGCTCACCCCGCTGTACAGCCGCGACCCCCCGTCGCCGCCGCCGGAAACCCTAGCGCGGGAAGCGCTGGCGTCGCCACCGCCGGAGCTCCGCCGAGCGTCGGCCTCGCGCGCAGCCTCTTTTTGCCACCACGGATGACCACGATGCCGGGAGTCGTCTTCGGAAGATGAGGACGAAGACGAAGACGAGGAAGATGAAGATTGATGTGTCTTTCATGTCTTGAACTTTAGTTTGCATTTGAACTTGGTTGGATAAACTTGTGGGCATGATTTTGAACTTGTGGGCATGAACTTTTATCCATCAACTTATTTGTGTCAAATTTCACATGTTCATTTTTGCCCAAAATATCATATATGCAAAATGCCCGGCGAGTCACGCGCGCTGTATTTTTACACTCTGCTGGAGCGGCGTGCGCGCGCTGCATTATAGCGCGGCTGCTGGAGCCAACGCAGGCGGGCGCGCAAAATCAGGCGCAGCGCGCGCGGTAAACAGGTTTTTTACGCGCGGCGCTTAGCGCGGATGTTGGAGATGCTCTTAGTTGGCATGGAGTTGGAGATGGTGAGCCAGCACGGGGCGCTGCTGAAGGTGGGGCTGTTCGTGCTGGTGCAGGCGCTGGTGTACCTCATCCTCGCCCAGCCCTCCTCCGTCTTCTCCATCACCAAGACCCTCGGCCTCCCCTCGACGCGCGCCCTCAGCGCCCGCCGCATGGTCGCGCTGCTCTCCGACCTGCCGCTCGCCCTCGCCCCGCGCCGGCATCACGGAGCCGTCGTCGCCCGTGGCCCTGGCCGCGCACGCCCACCAGAAGAAGGATTAGTTAGTGTTAGCTATCCACACCATTCTTTGATTGTTTGGTTCGTTCTTTGGGACTGTATATATATGTAAACTGAACTACACGACGATGTGGTTTGTGCAGAAGACCACAGTGCGGTCGTGCTTGTGTTGGCTTTGACGAGAGACTTGCATAAGTTTTCTCTAAATAAAAGCTTTCATCAATTCTTGCTCATGCATCTACTTGAAAATAAAACCACAAAATGGACAAGTAGGTAAAACTTGCGCAAATCCGGTTGAAAATTAAAGTTGCTACACACCAGGAAAACCCACCGAAAGGATTATAAAAGCAACTTCAACGCAACGACCCAAACAAACAAGCCATGTCAACCATGTTTCACTTCACGCCTCACGTATCACATGCACTACTACTCAACCATGCATATGAGTGAAGACGGTAAATTTGAACTTTCATCCGTATTTTTTCTTTGGTTTTGAAGGACCCCTTATAAATGGACATTGCCGCTTGTGACCACTGACTGATCATCTAGCCTTTACCTGATTGGAGTGTCAAGGCTCCTTTTTTTCAAAGGAATAGTGAAGGAAAACATAGGATTTAATTTTTAAGTTGGTCCCTAGGGATCTCGATTCATTAAAAAGAGGTTGCCCGGTTAATTAACAGAAACCTAAGCTAAAACCATCACAACAACCCCCACAGGGCAACATTGACCGACCTGGCCACTCACACGAAGATACGAAAACGTCGCAGAGAATAAACACAAAGTCGAGGTTGTCACCAAGTGTTGTCGTCATCACGCCTCCACGAGCGAGTGACTCCCGCATCGGCTTCCACCTATGGAGTCCTTGTCACCGAAACGTGAGAACTCATGTCGATCCATGCCAAACAGCCGACCACAGGTGTGTTGGGTTTCGTAGTAATTTCAAAAAAATTCCTACGCACACGCAAGATCATGGTGATGTATAGCAACGAGAGGGGGAGAGTGTGATCTACGTACCCTTGTAGATCGACAACGGAAGCGTTAACTTGGTTGATGTAGTCGTACGTCTCCACGGCCCGACCGATCAAGCACCGAAACTACGGCACCTCCGAGTTCTAGCACACGTTCAGCTCGATGACGATCCCCGGACTCTGATCAAGCAAAGTGTCGGGGAAGAGTTCCGTCAGCACGACGGCGTGGTGACGATCTTGATGTACTACCGTCGCAGGGCTTCGCCTAAGCACCGCTACAATATTATCAAGGACTATGGTGGAAGGGGGCACCGCACACGGCTAAGAATATGATCACGTGGATCAACTTGTGTCTCTAGGGGTTGCCCCTACCTCCGTATATAAAGGTTCAAGGGAGGGGGGCCGGCCAGCCAGGAGAGGCGCGCCAGGAGGAGTCCTACTCCCTCTGGGAGTAGGACTCCCCCCTTTCCTAGTTGGAATAGGATTCGTGGGGTGGGAAAAGAGAGAGAGAGAGAAGGAGGGGGGCTCCGGCCCCCTCTCTCCTTGTCCTATTCGGACTAGGGGTGGAGGGGCGCGCGGCCCAGCCCTGGCTGCGTCTTCTCTTCTTCCACTAAGGCCCACTAAGGCCCATATACCTCCCGGGGGGTTCCGGTAACCTCCCGGTATTCCGGTAAAATCCCGATTTCACGTGGAACACTTCCGATATCCAAACATAGGCTTCCAATATATCAATCTTTATGTCTCGACCATTTCGAGACTCCTCGTCATGTCCGTGATCACATCCGGGACTCCGAACAACCTTCGGTACATCAAAATGCATAAACTCATAATATAACTGTCATCGTAACCTTAAGCGTGCGGACCCTACGGGTTCGAGAACAATGTAGACATGACCGAGACACGTCTCCGGTCAATAACCAATAGCGGAACCTGGATGCTCATATTGGCTCCTACATATTCTACGAAGATCTTTTATCGGTCAGACCGCATAACAACATACGTTGTTCCCTTTGTCATCGGTATGTTACTTGCCCGAGATTCGATCGTCGGTATCCCATACCTAGTTCAATCTCGTTACCGGCAAGTCTCTTTACTCGTTCTGTAATACATCATCCCGCAACTAACTCATTAGTTGCAATGCTTGCAAGGCTTAAGTGATGTGCATTACCGAGAGGGCCCAGAGATACCTCTCCGACAATCGGAGTGACAAATCCTAATCTCGAAATACGCCAACCCAACATGTACCTTTGGAGACACCTGTAGAGCACCTTTATAATCACCCATTTACGTTGTGACGTTTGGTAGCACACAAAGTGTTCCTCCGGCAAACGGGAGTTGCATAATCTCATAGTCATAGGAACATGTATAAGTCATGAAGAAAGCAATAGCAACATACTAAACGATCGGGTGCTAAGCTAATGGAATGGGTCATGTCAATCAGATCATTCAACTAATGATGTGATCCCGTTAATCAAATGACAACTCTTTGTCCATGGTTAGGAAACATAACCATCTTTGATTAACGAGCTAGTCAAGTAGAGGCATACTAGTGACACTCTGTTTGTCTATGTATTCACACATGTATTATGTTTCCGGTTAATACAATTCTAGCATGAATAATAAACTTTTATCATGATATAAGGAAATAAATAATAACTTTATTATTGCCTCTAGGGCATATTTCCTTCAGTCTCCCACTTGCACTAGAGTCAATAATCTAGATCACATCACCATGTGATTAACATCGATAGTTCACATCATCATGTGATTAACACCCATAGTTCACATCGCCATGTGACCAACACCCAAAGGGTTTACTAGATTCAGTAATCTAGTTCACATCGCTATGTGATTAACACCCAAAGAGTACTAAGGTGTGATCATGTTTTGCTTGTGAGAGAATTTTAGTCAACGGGTCTGCCATATTCAGATCCGTATGTATTTTGCAAATATCTATGTCAACAATGCTCTGCACGGAGCTACTCTAGCTAATTGCTCCCACTTTCAATATGTATCCAGATTGAGACTTAAAGTCATCTAGATTAGTGTCAAAACTTGCATCGATGTAACTCTTTAGGACGAACCTTTTGTCACCTCCATAATCGAGAAACATATCCTTATTCCACTAAGGATAATTTTGACCGCTGTCCAGTGATCTACTCCTAGATCACTATTGTACTCTCTTGCCAAAATCAGTTTAGGGTATACAATAGATCTGGTACACAACATGGCATACTTTATAGAACCTATGGCTGAGGCATAGGGAATGACTTTAATTCTCTTTCTATCTTCTGCCGTGGTCGGGCTTTGAGTCTTACTCAATTTCATACCTTGTAACACAGGCAAGAACTCTTTCTTTGACTGCTCCATTTTGAACTACTTCAAAATCTTGTCAAGGTTTGTACTTATTGAAAAAAACTTATCAAGCGTCTTGATCTATCTCTATAGATCTTGATGCTCAATATGTAAGCAGCTTCACCGAGGTCTTTCTTTGAAAAACTCCTTTCAAACACTCCTTTATGCTTTGCAGAATAATTCTACATTATCTCTGATCAACAATATGTCATTCACATATACTTATCAGAAATGTTGTAGTGCTCCCACTCACTTTCTAGTAAATACAGGCTTCACAGCAAGTCCGTATAAAACTATATGCTTTGATCAACTTATCAAAGCGTATATTCCAACTCCGAGATGCTTGCACCAGTCCATAAATGGATCGCTGGAGCTTGCATATTTTGTTAGCACCTTTAGGATTGACAAAACCTTCTTGTTGCATCACATACAACTCTTCTTTAATAAATCCATTAAGGAATGCAGTTTTGTTTATCCATTTGCCAGATTTCATAAAATGCGGCAATTGCTAACATGATTCGGACAGACTTAAGCATAGATACGAGTGAGATACTCTCATCGTAGTCAACACCTTGAACTTGTCGAAAACTTTTGCAACAATTCTAGCTTTGTAGATAGTAACACTACTATCAGTGTCCGTCTTCCTCTTGAAGATCCATTTATTTTCTATGGCTTGCCGATCATCGGGCAAATCCATCAAAGTCCATACTTTGTTCTCATACATGGATCATATCTCAGGTTTCATGGCCTCAAACCATTTCGCGGAATCTGGGCTCATCATCGCTTCCTCATAGTTCGCAAGTTCGTCATGGTCTAGTAACATGACTTCCAGAACAGGATTACCGTACCACTCTGGTGCGGATCTCACTCTAGTTTACCTACGAGATTCGGTAGTAACTTGATCTGAAGTTACATGATCATCATCATTAGCTTCCTCACTAATTACTATAGTAGTCACAAGAACAGATTTCTGTGATGAACTACTTTCCAATAAGGGAGATGGTACAATTACCTTATCAAGTTTTCTACTTTCCTCCCACTCACTTCTTTCGAGAGAACCTCCTTCTCTAGAAAGGATCCATTCTTAGCAACGAATGTCTTGCCTTTAGATCTGTGATAGAAGGTGTACCCAACAGTAACTTTTTGGGTATCCTATGAAGACACACTTTTCCGATTTGGGTTTGAGCTTATCAGGGTGAAACTTTTTCACATAAGCATTGCAACCCCAAACTTTAAGAAACGACAACTTTGGTTTCTTGCCAAACCACAGTTCATACGGTGTCGTCTCACCATGTAAGTGCATCTAGTGCCACCCCTAGTTGGTTTTGGAGTATTGACGACAAACCTAGTTGATGGACTAATGTGTTTGTGAGAATTGCAGGTTAACACAGGTAGAAGTCCCTCATTGATTCGGTTTTACTACCAGAGATGACCCCTAAAAATGTATGAAGACATTGAAGCCAAAGGTGGTATATGAAGATATTCACATTGAAGACTATGACAAAAGAAGACACGTTATGAAGCCTATGGAGCTCGAAGACTTAGATCTTTCATAGTTCTTTTTCTTTTGTGTTGAGTCATAGGAACCACCGTACTGTTAAGTGGGGTCCAGGAGAACCAGTCAGAATGACTGCAGTGATGCCTAAACCAAAAACCTATGTCTTCGAGTGAAGACAATGAGAGAGAATCTTGTTCAGAGCCGGACAAGTCAGCTTTGCTTGTAGCCCAAGTAAAGTTGCCATGAGAGTTTGAAATTTGACCGTTGCGACACGTGTCAGTTCCTTAGTGACCCAGGGTCATTTCGGACAAATCAGGTCGGGTTGCCAAGTGGCTATAAATAGCCCACCCCCTACAACCATAAACGGTTGGCTGCTTAGATTTCAGTGCACGGCTTTTGTCGTTTGAGAGCAACCCACCTCGAAGCCTTTGAGAGAAAATTCCTAGCGAGGAGAAAAGCCCTAACCACCCAGAGCCAGAGAACATTGGGCATCACTTAAGTCTTCTTGTCTGTGTGATCTGAAGACTTATTACACTTGAGGACTGTGAATCCTCCAGACGGTTAGGCGTCGCGTTCAGAGCATCCAAGAGACATTGTGGATTGCCAGTGAACGAAGTCTGTGAAGGTTTGGGAGTCTACCTTGAAGACTTACCAGAGTGATTGGGCGAGGACTATGTGACCTTAGCTCAAGGAGAATACGGTGAGGACTTGGTGTCCTGAGCTGCGTGTTCAGGACTGGGTGTCCGGGACTGTGTGTCCTAAGGTTTAAATACCTAGCCGCTCCAACCAGACGTACAGTTGTCACAGCAACTGGAACTGGTCCAACACATCATTGTCTTCAACGAGTCACCGGTTTCATCTTCACTTCCTTTTTCTTACTGTTACTCATTGTGAAGCCATTGCATGCTTGCTCTATCTTTTGTCTTCACAACATGAATGTATGATCTGTTTGGCTTCATAACTTCATAACTTCTTCCTACCTGATCCTTATTACACTGCAGCTGTTTGTCATTGTGCTTTCACTCTATTGAATACTTGACCTTGGCTTGCCTAGTGTAATCTAACTTCCGCTGCATAGTAATAGGCAAAATCTTCGCTGTTTGTCTTCATAACTCCCACGTTTTGAAGACTTTCATAAAAATCGCCTATTCACCCCCCCTCTAGTCGATATAACACACTTTCAATTGGTATCAGAGCAAGGTGCTCCCTTGTTCTGTGTGATTCGGTTTAACCACCTGGAGTTTTAGCTATGTCGACTGCAGGGACAATCAAAGTCTCCGCTGCGTGCCCCGTCTTTGATGGAACTAAATATCCCTACTGGAAGAATAAGATGCGCATGCATCTTGAAGCCATTGACGTCGACCTATGGTATGTCGTCGAGAACGGCGTTCCCAAGGCTGGAGAAGGTGTCACTGCTGCTGATGTCAACAAGTTCACTCAACTGGACTCTACTACCAAAAATATCATCTGTGGTCATCTGACAAAAGGACAGTATGGCCGTGTGAGTGCCTAGAAGACATCCAAGCTTGTCTGGGACTGGCTCTCCAAGGTCAATGAAGGCATCTCAACCCAGAGAGATCAGAGAATCAGTGTTCTTCGCAACCTCTTCAACCGCTTCAAGCGAAATGACAATGAGAATGTCCAGCACACATTTGACCGGCTCACTGACATCACAAATGAGCTTCAAGCCCTCGGCGGCACTGAGATCACCAAACATGAAATCGTCAAGACGCTGCTGAGATCACTTGATAGTTCGTTTGACATCCTAGCCCTGATGATTCAAGAACGTCTTGATTTTAAGACACTCGATCCGTCTGACATACTTGAGAGGCTCAACACACATGAGTTTCAGCTTTCTGAGAAAAGAGATATCTACGGTCCAAACTATGGGCGAACTCGTGCCTTGAAGGCAAAAACTGTTTCCTCATCTGAAGAAGAATCTGACAGCAGTTCTGATGATCCTGAAGACATTGGAAGGGAACTTGCAATGCTAGTGAAGAAGTTCCAAAAATTCACCAAGAAGAAAGGCTTCAGAAAATCTTCACGATCAAGCTCAAGGAATGATGAAGCTTCTGCTCATGACTACAAGAAGAAAACATGTCACAAGTGCAAGAAAACTGGACACTTCATCTCTGAGTGTCCACAGTGGGACAATGAGAACAGAAGGAAGAAGAAGAGCAAGGAATATGATTCTGATGACAAGAAGAAGAAGAAATACTCAAAGTCTTCTTCCAAGTCTTCCTCAAAGTCTTCATCACACAAGAAGAGCTCATCTAGCAAGGCACATGCGTTTGTTGGCAAGGAAATGGATTCAGAGGAGGAGTCCGCTTCTGAGGAGGCAGAGGTGGAGTCTGAGGAGGAGTCTGATTCTGGCATTGCGAGTCTGGCTACAGCATACGCCGCCAAGTCCATCTTCAACACTGAAGACAATGACTTCATCATCGACACCGATGCAAATGACAAGAACGACTCCACTCCTACCTACTGCTTCATGGCACGCGGTGCCAAGGTAAACACACGCACTACTCGCTATCAAACATCTAGTGACGATGACTCTGACTGTGATTCAAAACCCAGCTACAAAACACTTGCTAAAATTGCAACTGAACAACAGAAAGCTATGGAACATATTCAAAAACTGTTAGACAGAAGCGATGATCTGTTGGGTGCTGAAATGACTCGATCTGAATCCTTAATTGAAGACATAAAAAATCTTCACATTAAGTATCAGGAACTTTAAGATCGTCTTGATACTCTCTCAACAACTCATGAAAAGCTTTCCTATGATTATCTTCAAAGGAAGCAAGAACTTGAGAAATTGAGAACGGCTCATGAAGATCTTCAAAAGGAAAACGAGTCACTTCGCGCCGAACAGATCAGTTCTGCTCAGGAAGGATTTGAACCACCATGTCTTAAATGCATTGAGCGTGATAATGCTACTTATGTTGCTGAATGTTCCACTGCTACTGCTGTTGCAATATCTTCAACTGTTGATGTGGTAACTAACCCCTCTGCTGAGGATACCACTGCTATTGCTGATGAGAATGCTAGGTTTAAGACATTGCTTGAAACAGGGATGTACAAAAGTCTTAAAGGACATCAGACATTATGTGATGTCCTCAAGAAGCAGATTCTGAACCGAAACCCTAGGAAAGAAGGTGTTGGGTTCGTAAGGAAAATAAATGCAGATGGCTCTTACTGGAAACCTGAGCAGTATCCCAAAACCACATGGGTTGCTGCAAAGGAATTTTCAGCAGATCCATCCAATTTATCTGGCTTCACTTGTGCTAACCCCATTATCATTGATGAATCCTTTGATGCAAACTATAAACTGTTTAAGAATCAGAACGGTGAAGTGTTTGCCAGGTACATTGGTACTAACTGCAGGAATGGACCACCTATGAAGAAGATCTGGGTTCCGAAAAAGTGTCTGGAAAATCTTCCTGTGAATGTCTTCATGACACCTCACTTGAAGAAGACAAACCTCAGACCAAAGGCTTCATACGGTCCAAAGGCTTCATACAAACAGAGGAGTCACCTGAGTCACACTAATGCAAATGTTTTGCAGGGAAACCATACTCAGGCATATGAATATGAGAGCGGTTCATCAAACCGTCATGTTCATATGACCAAAAATTATTCTGCTTATTCTTATGAGTACTATTGTCCACCTGCAAGACTGTTTGCTAAGGCTTCAAAGCCAAAATTCTCAGATGGTGCACTTAGACTTATTGCTTCTAAGCCACCCTTGAAGATGTGGGTGGTTAAGAAAGCTTAACTCTCTTTTGCAGGGAAAGGTCTCCAGCAGAAAAACAAAATCTTCTGACGCTATTGCTGGGGACCTTAAAAATCTTGTAGGGCGCAAGATAAAATGCCCGAATGGCATCATTATGTACTTCGTTCCTGAATCGCATGCTACTCTCCTATTAGTCCTAATCTGGATCTAAGTTTTCATAACCCACTGGTTCGTCAAATGTTTTTGCTTCACAATTCTCTTCGTGAAGCCTATCCCCCTAACTGCACTGTAGGGTACGACACCAGCATCTTCAAAGTCTTCAGAATGGATTATTGACAGTGGGTGTACAAATCACATGACTGGCAAAAGAAGCCTTCTTATGGACTCAACCTTACGTTCATCTGACAAGAGCCACATCACATTTGCTGACAATGGTAAAAGTAAGGTATTGGGTCTAGGTAGAGTTGCAATCTCAAAGGATCAACACATGGATAAAGTCATGCTTGTTGAATCCCTTGGCTTCAACTTAATGTCTGTCTCAATGCTTTGCGATTTGAACATGATCGTAATGTTTGGGAAATATCGTTGCCTAGTACTAATGGAATCTGACAAGTCTCTAGTGTTTGAAGGGTATCGAAAAGATGATCTGTACGTGGTAGATTTCTCAGCAGGGCCACAACTTGCAGTATGTCTTCTTGCAAAAGCTTCAGAATGCTGGCTTTGGCATCAGAGGCTTTGGCATGCTGGCGTGAGGAACCTCCACACCCTTGCGTAGAAGAAGCATGTCATAGGCATCGAGGGCGTCAAGTTCAAGAAAGATCACTTATGCGGTGCCTGTGAAGCAGGGAAGATGACAAGGGCAAAACATCCTTCGAAGACAATCATGACTACTACTCAACCCTTCGAACTGCTCCACATGGATCTTTTCGGTCCCACTCACTACTCAACTTTTACTACTACTGCTTGCCTCTATGGCTTCGTCATTGTTGATGATTACTCTAGATATACTTGGGTGCACATAATCCTTTACAAGACTGAAGTGCAGGATGTCTTCAGACGCTTCGCCAATCGAGCTATGAACAATTTTGGCGCCAAGATAAAGCACATCAGAAGTGACAATGGTACTGAATTCAAGAACACTGGCCTTGATACATATCTTGATACCTTGGGCATCACACATGAATTCTCAGCTCCCTACACGCCACAGCAGAATGGCGTCGTCGAACGCAAGAACAGAACACTCATTCAGATGGCCAGAACGATGCTAGATGAATACAAGACTCCAAGAAAATTCTGGACTGAAGCCATTGACACTGCATGCCACACAATCAATCGTGTTTATCTTCACAAGCTTCTGAACAAGACATCTTATGAACTCCTAACTGGCAAGAAGCCAAATATCAGTTACTTCAGAGTATTCGACGCAAGGTGCTGGATCAAGGACCCACATCACACTTCAAAATTTGCACCAAAAGCACATGAGGGTTTTATGCTTGGATATGGAAAGGATTCGCACTCCTACAAAGTCTTCAATCTCTTTCATTACAAAGTGGTTGAAACAGTGGATGTGCGGTTCGATGAGACAAATGGTTCACAAAGAGAGCAACTGCCAAATGTGCTAGATGAAGTTCCAGCTAGTGAATCAATCAAGCTTATGGGAACTGGAGAGATTATACCTTCTGAAGCTAATCCTGAAGAAGAACTTATCATCTCAGCACCTGATCAACATGAAGACAATGCTCAGCCTGAAGACATTCCTCCCAACAACAACACAGATCAGCAAGAGCAAAGTCATCGCCCTGTACATCCTCGTGTTGCCAATGAAGTGCAGATTGACAGAATAATTGACAGCATCAATGCACCTGGTCCACTCACTCGTTCAAGGGCAACTCAGCTAGCAAATTTCTGTGGGCACTTCGCATTCGTCTCAATATCAGAACCCAAGAAAGTTGAAGAAGCCTTCATGGAACCTGAATGGATTCAAGCTATGCAAGAAGAGCTTCAACATTTTGAGCTGAATAATGTATGGGAACTGGTTAAGCGTCCTGATCCACGGAAGCACAACATAATAGGCACCAAATGGATATACCGCAACAAGCAAGATGAGCATGGTCAAGTTGTCAGAAACAAAGCTCGTCTCGTTGCTCAAGGATATACTCAAGTGGAGGGCATTGACTTCGATGAAACATTTGCTCCTATGGCTAGGCTTGAAGCCATACGCATACTGCTGGCCTATGCAAATCATCATAACATACTTCTATATCAAATGGATGTGAAAAGTGCCTTTCTCAATGGCAAGATTGAAGAAGAAGTGTATGTTGCACAACCACCTGGCTTTGAAAATTCAAAACATCCTGACATGGTATACAAGCTCAACAAGGCACTATATGGCCTCAAACAAGCCCCTAGGGCCTGGTATGACACACTCAAATATTTCCTGAAGAGCAAAGGCTTCATACCTGGTTCCCTAGATCCCACTCTTTTCACGAAGACATATGATGGTGAACTGTTTGTGTGCCAAATATATGTGGATGACATTATCTTCGGCTGCACCAATCAGAAGTACAGTGAAGAGTTTGGATATATGATGCAAGAGCAATATCAGATGTCCATGATGGGGGAGCTGAAGTTCTTCCTTGGTCTTCAAATACGACAACAACGCAATGGCATCTTCATATCTCAAGAGAAGTATCTCAAAGATTGCCTGAAGAAGTTCGGTATGCAAGACTGCAAAGGCTTCACAACACCAATGCCAGCCAAACATCATCTAGGTCCTGACGACAATGGTAAAGAGTTCGATCAAAAGGTATACCGCTCCATGATTGGTTCTTTGCTTTATTTATGTGCATCTAGGCCAGATATTATGCTTAGTGTTTGCATGTGTGCTCGATTTCAAGCGGGACCAAAGGAGTCGCATCACTTAGCTGTGAAGCGAATTCTTCGATATTTGGCTCACACCCCAACTCTAGGATTATGGTATCCAAAGGGCTCAGAGTTTGATTTGGTTGGATTTTCGGATGATGATTATGCTGGTGACAAAGTTGATCGCAAGTCTACATCAGGCACATGTCACTTTCTGGGACGATCACTTGTATGTTGGTCTTCAAAGAAGCAGAACTGTGTATCTCTCTCCACTGCTGAATCTGAATACATTGCTGCTGGATCTTGCTGCGTCAGCTTCTGTGGATGAAGCAAACACTCAAGGATTATGGCATTCATCTGAAGCAAGTACCACTTTACTGCGACAACGAAAGCGCTATCAAGATTGCCAACAACCCAGTTCAGCACTCGAAGACAAAGCACATTGAAATTCGTCATCACTTTCTCAGAGATCATGTTGTGAAGGAAGACATTGATATCATACACGTCAACACTGAAGAACAATTGGCAGATATCTTCACCAAGCCCTTGGATGAGAAGAGATTTTGCAAGTTACGGTGTGAGCTAAATATCCTGGAATCCTCAAATGTCCTGTGATCAGGCACACATCCTAACACTTATGCATATGATGACTTAGATGTGCAACGCACAAAGTAAAGTATATCTTCAATCAATGAAGACATACATTCTAAGTGTGAATACATTAATGTGGAATTTGACTTCGGAGCGCCACGATAATTGTGCGCCGAGTCTGGGTCTAATACTTCCTATACGGTGGGTAACGCCACCACCAAACGTTCTATTTTGAAGTGTTTCACTCATGGCGTTACCTTGCAATATCTTCACATTTGGTTTGGCTTCGAACTTAACATGTCTTCATGATTATCTTCACTATGTTGATTATATAGATATATACATACTAGTGTTATGTCCTCTACAGCATTCACTTATAGCTATGTCTTCTTGGTTGAATCTTTTGAACTAAGTGAATGTGATCGGACCCTAATCTCTCTATGCTTTCTATCTCAAATTCTATCTCTCCAAGTCATATGCATTCTATTGAAACTGTCGAATGTCTTCACTGCGTCCTTGTCAGCAGAAGATATAGAGACAACCATAAAGTCTGTTTTCAATGCTCATTCCTCCACATAAAATCCGGAGAAGCAGGAACGACCGCCCGACAATCCAGGCGTGCGTGGGACGTGGAACAAACCCCAAACTTCCGCAAACTGGCCACGCGTTTCTCAGATGCGAATCGCCAGGGGCACCTGTGTAATAGCACAGTGCCGCCCCTGTGCCTATAAATTCACACTTACCGCGGTCAATATCTCCTTCTTCCACCCTCGCACGAACCCTAGCGCCACCGCTAGCTCTCGACGATGCCGGCGACGAAGCGCTTCGCTGCCGCAACCTCTCCGACGCCGTCCTCACGCCGACCGCGGACATCGTTCTCTCCGCCGTCGCCATAGGTGTCTTCCGTCGCCAAGTTAGGGCACGGAGGACTGAACTGCTCGGCATCATCTCCCACTTCCGTCTAGCAGTTCCAAGTGTGGTAAATAAAACTTCTTTTTACAGCCCCTTTTGATCTCATGGTTCTGTCACTTTCTACCATAAGAAGTTTATCTTCACACAAGTTAGATCTCTCAATCTGCATCTCACAACATGCCTAGTATATTCACTTGTGCTTCATGAAGTAGTTAGATTCCTCACTTGTACTTATCTGTGGGTTCGTACAAATCTGGAACCAACTTCTTATCTATGAGTGAATGTCTTCACACGATGAGGTCAATGTCTTCTAAACTGATTAATCTTCAAAACCTTCTGAGAATGCATATGACCTCTTCCCCTTCCCTCGCACCTTAATGCTGTCACAGGTACATGTCCGTGGGAGAATCCTTCGGTTCTCATAGTCTGCATTCATTTGCAGAATTCCTACAGCATCACATAAACTCTCCTGAAGCCAGTTCCTGTTGGTCCAGCAAAAGAACGCCTTTGAAGCCTTTGAAAGTTTTGAAGCCTTTCAAGTTAAAGTTTATGGCTTCAGACGCATCAGCAAGGAAGGGGGGCAGACAGCGACGTGAAGGAACTTCCAAAGATCTGCCTGCTGACCTGGCAGAAATGTATAAAACAGATCCTGAAGAGAATTATGGGCAGCGCAAGACCAGAATCCAATGGATTCGACACTATTGGGCAGAACAATGGTTCAAATACCGCTTCACAACCCAAGAGTATGCTGAGAAAAGTGCCATCAAGAAACCGTGGGGGGACATCATTTACAAGAATCTCATACCCAGGACCAGAGATGAAGCCATTGCTCAAGGCTTCTACCCATGCATGGTCCGAGGACCACAACCTGATGATGCGCATCCGTCGTCACTCCTCTGGTGTCGTGACGACAATCTGTTCAAGCGCAACTTCCAGTTTTCCCAACAATCAGCGAAGCAGGACAAGAAGAAATTTGGGTTAGACTTCAACCCTGGTCCCTCAGCACCAAGAGCAGATGGCACACGCGAAGCAGAACCCAATGTCATCGGTCCGTTTGCCAACCTCGAAGGCCTCATCACCTACATCTTGGTTCAAGGGACTGCAGTGAATGAGCCTGCTGCTGACACTGAGTCTGATGAAGCGCCTGCAGTGCCTGCAGTGGCGAAGCCTAAGCAGTCTAAGAAGCCAAAAGCTTCAAAGCCGGCCCCTTCATCAAAAATCTCAAGGGCGAAGCCATTGGCAACTGCACCTCCTGAAGACAGTGTGCAGTCTGAAGACGTATCCCGCGTCTCCAAGCCCTAGAAGGCCAAAGTGCCTCAGCCACACACCGGCAAAGAGCTCACAGCTGCTGCCATCCTACGCAGCGAAGCCATAGATCTGTCAAGTGATGAAGATCTTGGAGATGACGCTCTAGAGCAGCTCATCAAAAGCAAAGAAGAAGCTGAAATCTTCAACAATTTGCCTCTCTTTGATGTCGCCATCATCCACAATTTCATCGACGAATGGTTTGCCTCACCAGACATCAGCTTCGAAGATCTGCAGCTGCCCGTTGGCCTCAGCGTCGCCTTCCAAGGCGCTATTGCTTCAGAACTTGCTATTGCCCAGCGCATAGTTGAACTGAAGCAGAAAATTGTTCATGAAAAGGCTCAGTTCAAGAAGCATATGGCCAAGCTCAGCGTGCAAGAAGTGAAGAGCTTAAAAACCATGTTGCATGAGCTCAAGGAAAATTTTCTGAAGAAGCGTGCAGAAGCTCAGGGCTCACGTGAGCGGATGAAGTCTCTGGCAGAAAAATGTGTGCAGGCCTACAATGAGGCCGAGAAGCGCAAGACACTTGGGCGTCCTAGCATCAACCCCAAGATGGCCGCAAAGAAAAAGAAGAAGACTGTTCCAGCTGAACCAGAGGCACCAAGGCAAGAAGCAGTTCCAATTGTCTTCCCAACTGCAATGACTGGCTCGAAGCCAAAGAGCCGGTCAACAGCTTCAGAGCTCAAGAAGACAAGAACTGCTGAGGCTGAAGCCAGGAAGAGGAAGAGCTCTGAAGCCTCTCCTACTGCCCCCAGCAAGAAGAAGAGAAAGATCAAGAAATCTCGGGCTGCTCCCACAGAGCCCTTGATAGTTGAACCTATTGCTATGGTGCACCCAAACGCAGAACGTCAACTGACGGTTCATGAGCCTACTTCCACAGAGGCTCCTGAAGCTGAAAACATACCAGCAGCCGACCCCATTGCCGCTGAAGACATTGGTCATCAGGAAAATGTACAAGATGATGCAGCCCTTCCTCAGTATGAACAAAGCGAGGTCATCAGCATTGGTCATCCTCTGACGCCAATTGCACAAGATGCGTCATGGGCGGATCGCCCTCAAGAGGAAGACGACTTTGAGGCCCAGCCCACTCCAACCCCACAAGCGTCGTCTGCGTTCCGCAGGCTTCGCAAAGGTCCAAGGCCTCAAGTCTATGCTGAAGACATTCCGGCTGCATCAGCCGAAGAAAATGAAGAAGTACCACAAGATCCCACTCCCCCGCTACACCAAGAAGCAGTTCTCCAGGAGAACGTGCTTGTGACTGACCCTCCAGCTAGTCAAGCGGAGGCTGAAAATGTTGAGGCTGCCACAACCAACACTGAAGCCAATGTGGAGCCCTCCCCACCAAAAGCTTCAGCAGACAGCAAAGCTACTGAACCAGACACTTCTGTTCCTGAGTCTGCTGCAGGTCCTCAATTTGATTACCATGTTGAGCACAGGCCTCATGTCCAGAAGCCAGTCCCAAGGCTGCCAAGGTTCCCAGGTCCTGCATCAGCACCTGGCTCCTTTGACATCAATAGCTTCAAGGCAGACAATACGTTCTTCAACAGCTCCAAGAACCCCTATTCAAGGGAAAGGATTTCATCAGATAGGTTCTGGAGCTATCCTCAGCGCAGCTACTATTCATGCATCCTATACAACCAAGGTCGCATCTTCCCGCACAAGCGCCTTGATGTTGAAGCCATTGCTGGTCTGCCCTGCTTAGAGGAAGCGCTGGATTGCTTCAAGCAAGTGGGTCTGCTGCAGTTTATAACTGATGAAGAGCACTGGAATGAAGAGCTTCTGCTGCAATTCTATGCCACCCTACACATCAAAGGATACAACAGAGATCCGAAGACTTGGGCCCTGGAGTGGATGACCGGCAATGTCCATCACGAAGCCAATGCATTCGATATCATTGAGCTCACCGGGCTGCCCACTCCTGGCGAACTCTTCGAGGAAGGCTGTCCACTACACACTGAAGCTCTTGAGAGCATATTCCAGAGGCCTGAACCAAATATGAGTCAGATGCTCTCCATGATGAAGCCATTGCCTCTCGATGCTCCTTATCCAACAGAGTTCTTCGTTGAAGACTTTGAGTACCTGCCCAGAACAATCTATCACATTATCCGGCGGACTCTCTGGCCTATTAAAGGGCACTCTCTAAATGCCAAGATTGAGGGTGCAATGAAGACTCTGATATTCTGTATCCTTCATGGCAAATGCTTCAACGCACAGGATTTCTTCATACGCCAACTTGCTGCATCAGGCTCAGATCTGTTTGGCTTAAAGTTCTATGCTCCTTGGGTAATGAGACTGATCAAGCTTCACTCTGCGATCTCATATCAGCCTTTAGCCTGCAACCATCGGGTCTTCTTGCCAGATGTGGATACCTCTGCCGAAGCTATATATCCTGAGCCTGCCAAGCAACCTATAAGTCTTCAGAATGCAGAACACCAGAGCTTCACTCAAAATGATGAAGGTGTTGAAGCCATCTCCAGGGTGTATCCTTTGGCTGGCACTACACGTGCGCCACACCCTGCTTCAACTGAAGCCACTGATAGTGCAACTGCTTCAAGACCCAAGAAGCACGCTCGTGTTCTCAATGGCCGAGAGCTTCTTGTGGCCCTTCATCAAAAACAAGATAGGCATCACGACTGGCTAAAGCGTCAGATGAAAAGCCTCTTGGTAGATGTTAATCGTCTTCGAAATCTTGCCACCAAGAATGCTTTCGTCACTCATGAAACCTACCGGCGTACATGGAAAGGGCTATCAATGATATGTACTAAAGCTGAACTTGAAGAGGGTGGCTTCACTGAGCGCTTCAAGTTTGACACCACACCTCCTAGAAGGGCTGTGATGCGCAACACACCATAACTTGAAGACTCTGAGTTTTCTTCATCTGCTGCCACAGTCACTGCCAGAATCATCGATGAAGAAGACGATGCTACATCACCGCCACCTGCTTCAGCACCTCCAAGCTCTTCTGCACCGCCAAACACCTCCAACGACCCTGCTGCTCCTGAGAACGAGTAGACACTCTATGTCTTCAAACCTTTTTGGTCCTCGCTGACAAAAGGGGGAGAAGCATATGAGTTGATAGTCTTCAAGCGTGTCCATATGGGCGAGTGCTTTATGTTTTGCTATATTTTGCTTCGTGCTTACAACTCTCGTTTTTGCTTCATTTGGTTCTTATGAGTTGTAACACTTAAACCAGATGGTCGTCTTCTACTTGTTTGCCACCCTATTTTGCGAAGATAAATTCCGCATGTGCGACGATAAATTCCGCACTTAGCTCATTCTGCAGACGTCCATTTTCCATTATGCATGTCATTATCTTCATATACTTTCACATGCATAGTGGATTGTCATCATAAGCTGAAGTGGATCTCCTCAAGTACAACCTGCCATGTGCATTTGCATTCCAAAAGCAAATTAACTTATATGCACATCTCAGGGGGAGCCCTTGCAACTTATGAAGACAATTCCTTGTCCTTTACAATTTCACAGACTATATTCCTTGTTGAAAACTTCAACTAGTTTGTCATCAATCACCAAAAAGGGGGAGATTGTAAGTGCATCTAGTGCCACCCCTAGTTGGTTTTGGAGTATTGACGACAAACCTAGTTGAGGGACTAATGTGTTTGTGAGAATTGCAGATAACACAGGTAGAAGTCCCTCATTGATTCGGTTTTACTACCAGAGATGACCCCTAAAAATGTATGAAGACATTGAAGCCAAAGGTGGTATATGAAGATATTCACATTGAAGACTATGACAAAAGAAGACACGTTATGAAGCCTATGGAGCTCGAAGACTTAGATCTTTCGTAGTTCTTTTTCTTTTGTGTTGAGTCATAGGAACCACCGTACTGTTAAGTGGGGTCCAGGAGAACCAGTCAGAATGACTGCAGTGATGCCTAAACCAAAAACCTATGTCTTCGAGTGAAGACAATGAGAGAGAATCTTGTTCAGAGCCGGACAAGTCAGCTTTGCTTGTAGCCCAAGTAAAGTTGCCATGAGAGTTTGAAATCTGACCGTTGTGACACGTGTCAGTTCCTTAGTGACCCAGGGTCATTTCGGACAAATCAGGTCGGGTTGCCAAGTGGCTATAAATAGCCCACCCCCTACAACCATAAACGGTTGGCTGCTCAGATTTCAGTGCACGGCTTTTGTCGTTTGAGAGCAACCCACCTCGAAGCCTTTGAGAGAAAATTCCTAGCGAGGAGAAAAGCCCTAACCACCCAGAGCCAGAGAACATTGGGCATCACTTAAGTCTTCTTGTCTGTGTGATCTGAAGACTTATTACACTTGAGGACTGTGAATCCTCCAGACGGTTAGGCGTCGCGTTCAGAGCATCCAAGAGACATTGTGGATTGCCAGTGAACGAAGTCTGTGAAGGTTTGGAAGTCTACCTTGAAGACTTACCAGAGTGATTGGGCGAGGACTATGTGACCTTAGCTCAAGGAGAATACGGTGAGGACTTGGTGTCCTGAGCTGCGTGTTCAGGACTGGGTGTCCGGGACTGTGTGTCCTAAGGTTTAAATACCTAGCCGCTCCAACCAGACGTACAGTTGTCACAGCAACTGGAACTGGTCCAACACATCATTGTCTTCAACGAGTCACCGGTTTCATCTTCACTTCCTTTTTCTTACTGTTACTCATTGTGAAGCCATTGCATGCTTGCTCTATCGTTTGTCTTCACAACATGAATGTATGATCTATTTGGCTTCATAACTTCATAACTTCTTCCTACCTGATCCTTATTACACTGCAGCTGTTTGTCATTGTGCTTTCACTCTATTGAATACTTGACCATGGCTTGCCTAGTGTAATCTAACTTCCGCTGCATAGTAATAGGCAAAATCTTCGCTGTTTGTCTTCATAACTCCCACGTTTTGAAGACTTCCATAAAAATCGCCTATTCACCCCCTCTCTAGTCGATATAACGCACTTCCACAACAGATTTAGATGGTGCCCTTTTAACGTGAATGCAGTTGTCTCTAATGCATAACCCCAAAACGATAGTGGTAGATCGCTAAGAGACATCATAGATTGCACTATATCCAATAAAGTACGGTTATGACGTTTGGACACACCATTATGCTGTGGTGTTCCATGTGGCATGAGTTTGTGAAACTATTCCACATTGTTTTAAATTGAAGACCAAACTCGTAACTCAAATATTTGTCTCCGCGATCAGATCGTAGAAACTTTATTTTCTTGTCACGATGATTTTCCACTTCACTCTGAAATTCTTTGAACTTTTCAAATGTTTCAGACTTATGTTTCATCAAGTAGATATACCCATATCTGCTCAAATCATCTGTGAATCTCAGAAAATAACGATACTTGCCGTGAGCCTTAACACTCATCGGACCGCATACATCAGTATGTATTATTTCCAATAAGTCAGTTGCTTGCTCCGGAGAACAGAGTCTTAGTCATCTTGCCCATGAGGCATGGTTCGCAAGCATCAAGTGATTCATAATCAAGTGATTCCAAAATCCCATCAGCATGGAGTTTCTTCATGCGCTTTACACCAATATGACCTAAACGGCAGTGCTACAAATAAGTTGCACTATCATTATTAACTTTGCATCTTTTGGTTTCAATATTATGATTATGTGTATCACTACGATCGAGATCCAATGAACTATTTTCATTGGGTGTGTAACCATATAAGGTTTTATTCATGTAAACAGAACAACAATTTATTCTCTTACTTAAATGAATAACCGTATTACAATAAACATGATCAAATCATATTCATGCTTAACGCAAACACCAAATAACACTTATTCAGGTTCAACACTAATCCCGAAAGTATAGGGAGTGTGCGATGATGATCATATCAATCTTGGAACCACTTCCAACACACATCGTCACTTCACCCTTAACTAGTCTCTGTTTATTCTGCAACTCCCGTTTCATGTTACTAATCTTAACAACTGAACTAGTATCAAATACTGAGGGGTTGCTATAAACACTAGTAAAGTACACATCAATAACATGTATATCAAATATACTTATGTTCACTTTGCCATCCTTCTTATCTGCCACTCACTTGGGGTAGTTCCACTTCCAGTGACCAGTCCCTTTGCAGTAGAAACACTTAGTCTCAGGCTTAGGACCGGACTTGGGCTTCTTCACTTGAGCAGCAACTTGCTTGCTGTTCTTCTTGAAGTTCCCCTTCTTCCCTCTGCCCTTTTCTTGAAACTAGTGGTCTTGTCTACCATCAACACTTGATGTTTTTCTCGATTTCTACCTTCGTCAATTTTCGCATTACGAAGAGCTTGGGAATTGTTTCCGTTATCCCTTGCATATCATAGCTCATCACGAAGTTCTACTAACTTGGTGATGGTGACTAGAGAATTCTGTCAATCACTATCTTATCTGGAAGATTAACTCCCACTTGATTCAAGCGATTGTAGTACTCAGACAATATGGGCACATGCTCACTAGTTGAGCGATTCTCCTCCATCTTTTAGCTATAGAACTTGTTGGAGACTTCATATCTCTCAACTCGGGTATTTGCTTGAAATATTAACTTCAACTCCCGGAACATCTCATATGCTCCATGACGTTCAAAACGTCTTTGAAGTCCCGATTCTAAGCCATTAAGCATGGTGCACTAAACTATCAAGTAGTCATCATATTGAGCTAGCCAAACGTTCATAACGTCTGCATCTGCTCCTGCAATAGGTCCGTCACCTAGCGGTGCATCAAGGACATAATTCTTCTGTGCAGCAATGAGGATAAACCTCAGATCACGGATCCAATCCGCATCATTGCTACTAACATCTTTCAACACAATTTTCTCTAGGATCATATCAAAATAAACACAGGGAAGCAACAACGCGAGCTATTGATCTACAACATAATTTGCAAAATACTACCAGGACTAAGTTCATGATAAATTTAAGTTCAATTAATCATATTACTTAAGAACTCCCACTTAGATAGACATCCCTCTAATCCTCTAAGTGATTACGTGATCCAAATCAACTAAACCATGTCCGATCATCACGTGAGATGGAGTAGTTTCATTGGTGAACATCACTATGTTGATCAATCTACTACATGATTCACGCTCGACCTTTCGGTCTCCGTGTTCCAAGGCCATATCTGTATATGCTTGGCTCGTCAAGTATAACCTGAGTATTCCGCGTGTGCAACTGTTTTGCACCCGTTGTATTTGAACGTAGAGCCTATCACACCCGATCATCACGTGGTGTCTCAGCACGAAGAACTTTCGCAACGGTGCATACTCAGGGAGAACACTTCTTGATAATTAGTGAGAGATCATCTTATAATGCTATCGTCAATCTAAGCAAGATAAGATGCATAAAAGATAAACATCACATGCAATCAATATACGTGATATGATATGGCCATCATCATCTTGTGCTTGTGATCTCCATCTCCGAAGCACCGTCGTGATCACCATCGTCACCAGCGCGACACCTTGATCTCCATCGTGGCATCATTGTCGTCTCGCCAATCTTATGCTTCCACGACTATCGCTACCGCTTAGTGATAAAGTAAAGCATTACAGCGCGATTGCATTGCATACAATAAATCGACAACCATATGGCTCCTGCCAGTTGCCGATAACTCGGTTACAAAACATGATCATCTCATACAATAAAATTTAGCATCATGTCTTGACCATATCACATCACAACATGCCCTGCAAAAACAAGTTAGACGTCCTCTACTTTGTTGTTGCAAGTTTTACGTGGCTGCTACGGGCTTAAGCAAGAACCAATCTTACCTACGCAAAACCACAACGATAGTTTGTCAAGTTGGTGTTGTTTTAACCTTCGTAAGGATCGGGCGTAGCCACACTCGGTTCAACTAAAGTTGGAGAAACTGTCACCCGCTAGCCACCTTTGTGCAAAGCACGTCGGGAGAACCAGTCTCGCGTAAGCGTACGCGTAATGTCGGTCCGGGCCGCTTCGTCCAAAAATACCGCTGAACCAAAGTATGACATGCTGGTAAGCAGTATGACTTATATCGCCCACAACTCACTTGTGTTCTACTCGTGCATATAACATCAACACATAAAACCTAGGCTCGGATGCCAATGTTGGGTTTCGTAGTAATTTCAAAAAATTTCCTACGCACACGCAAGATCATGGTGATGTATAGCAACGAGAGGGGAAGAGTGTGATCTACGTACCCTTGTAGATCGACAATGGAAGCGTTAACTTGGTTGATGTAGTCGTACGTCTCCACGGCCCGACCGATCAAGCACCGAAACTACGGCACCTCCGAGTTCTAGCACACGTTCAGCTCGATGACGATCCCCGGACTCCGACCCAGCAAAGTGTCAGGGAAGAGTTCCGTCAGCACGACGGCATGGTGACGATCTTGATGTACTACCGTCGCAGGGCTTCGCCTAAGCACCGCTACAATATTATCGAGGACTATAGTGGAAGGGGGCACCGCACACGGCTAAGAATATGATCACGTGGATCAACTTGTGTCTCTAGGGGTTGCCCCTACCTCCGTATATAAAGGTTCAAGGGAGGGGGGCCGGCCGGCCAGGAGAGGCGCGCCAGAAGGAGTCCTACTCCCTCTGGGAGTAGGACTCCCCCCTTTCCTAGTTGGAATAGGATTCGTGGGGTGGGAAAAGAGAGAGAGAGAAGGAGGGGGCCGCCGGCCCCCTCTCTCCTTGTCCTATTCGGACTAGCGGTGGAGGGGCGCGCGGCCCAGCCCTGGCTGCCTCTTCTCTTCTTCCACTAAGGCCCACTAAGGCCCATATACCTCCCGGGGGGTTCCGGTAACCTCCCGGTATTCCGGTAAAATCCCGATTTCACCCGGAACACTTCCGATATCCAAACATAGGCTTCCAATATATCAATCTTTATGTCTCGACCATTTTGAGACTCCTCATCATGTCCGTGATCACATCCGGGACTCCGAACAACCTTCGGTACATCAAAATGCATAAACTCATAATATAACTGTCATCGTAACCTTAAGCGTGCGGACCCTACGGGTTCGAGAACAATGTAGACATGACCGAGACACGTCTCCGGTCAATAACCAATAGCGGAACCTGGATGCTCATATTGGCTCCTACATATTCTACGAAGATCTTTTATCGGTCAGACCGCATAACAACATACGTTGTTCCCTTTGTCATCGGTATGTTACTTGCCCGAGATTCGATCGTCGGTATCCCATACCTAGTTCAATCTCGTTACCGGCAAGTCTCTTTACTCGTTCTGTAATACATCATCCCGCAACTAACTCATTAGTTGCAATGCTTGCAAGGCTTAAGTGATGTGCATTACCGAGAGGGCCCAGAGATACCTCTCCGACAATCGGAGTGACAAATCCTAATCTCGAAATACGCCAACCCGACATGTACCTTTGGAGACACCTGTAGAGCACCTTTATAATCACCCATTTACGTTGTGACGTTTGGTAGCACACAAAGTGTTCCTCCGGCAAACGGGAGTTGCATAATCTCATAGTCATAGGAACATGTATAAGTCATGAAGAAAGCAATAGCAACATACTAAACGATCGGGTGCTAAGCTAATGGAATGGGTCATGTCAATCAGATCATTCAACTAATGATGTGATCCCGTTAATCAAATGACAACTCTTTGTCCATGGTTAGGAAACATAACCATCTTTGATTAACGAGCTAGTCAAGTAGAGGCATACTAGTGACACTCTGTTTGTCTATGTATTCACACATGTATTATGTTTCCGGTTAATACAATTCTAGCATGAATAATAAACTTTTATCATGATATAAGGAAATAAATAATAACTTTATTATTGCCTCTAGGGCATATTTCCTTCAAGGTGTAGGTGTCCAGACAACTCTGACTAAGAAGACCATCTGAACCACAGGAAAATGGGCAAAGCTTGCGCCAACCAACACCTCCTCGAAGACCACCGGCCATCTATCATCATCATTGCCTAGGCATCTCTAAGGCAGCTCTGATCGCGCGACGATATCACAATACCCAGAAGAGACATGTCGAGTACGTCGGGAAACAACCAACAATTAAAGACCTGCCGCGACCCTACACTGCTGGCCATACATTGTTGTCAAACTAAATGCTACACCACCACGTTGCCGGTCGGATACCTGCCGACCGCAACACCATGAGTATCAAGTGCATAGAGAGCACGAACGGGGTCTAAAGGTCTTGAAGACGACTCTCCAAATAATGAAGAGACGATGCCGACACCGTCGCCCGACCTGACCGGGCCTTAGGTTTTCACCCGACAAACTGGATCGGAGGATATGCAGGGGGTGGAATCCAAGATGGTGCCTCCAAGGAGGTGAAATGGTGTCCATGGACGCCGAGCCGGCAAGCTTTCGCTCGGAGCACCACCCAACACCACACACCCACGCACCACACTTCCGCTAGCCGATGCACCTCCCACGTAGCCATCGCACCGTGACCATGTAGGAGCGACCACAATCCCCGCTGCAGGCCCAAAATGCCGACGATCTCATCGCCGCTGCACCACCACGAAGGCCACAATGTTAGGAAATGGTGCATGGAAAAGCAAAAAAATTCTACGCACACGTAAGATCTATCCATGGAGATGCATAGCTACGAGAGGGGGAGAGCATCTTCATACCCTTGAAGATCGCTAAGCGAAGCATTTATCAACGCGGTTGATGTAGTCGTACACCTTCACGATCCGTCCCGATCAAGTACTGAACGTACGACGTCTCCGCGTTCAGCACACGTTTAGCTTGATGACGTCCTCGCCTTCTTGATCCAGCAAGAGGGGCAAAGTAGTAGATGAGTGATACGTCTCCGCCGTATCTATAATTTTTGATTGTTTCATGCCAATATTATACAACTTTCACATATTTTTGGCAACTTTTTATATGATTTATTGGACTAACCTATAGATCCATTGCCCAGTGCCAGTTCCTGTTTTTTTGCATGTTTTTTCTTTCATAGAAAATCCATATCAAACGAAGTCCAAATCCAATAAAATTTTACGAAGAATTATTTTGGAATATATGTGATTTTTGGGAGTTGGAATAATCGTAAACGGGGACCCACGGTGCCCACAAGACACCAGGGCGCACCCTAGGAGCCAGGCGCATGGTGGTGGGTTGTGCTCACCTCGTACGTTGGTTGGAGCTCTACTTCGGGCTCAAGGAAGCTTTTATCCAGAAAAAAAATCGTGTTAAAATCTCAGCGCAATCCGAGTTACGGATCTCTGGAAATATAAGAAACGGTTTTCAGCCAGATCTGGGGAACGCGAAACAGAAGAGAACATAGAGGGAGATCCAATCTCGGAGGGGCTCCTGCCCCTCCGCTGCCATGGAGGTCATGGAACAGAGGGGGAACTCTCCTCCCATCTAGAGGGAGTCCAAGGAAGAAGAAGGAGGGGGCTCTCTCCCCCTCTTTGCCGGTGGCGCCGGAGTGCCGCCGGGGCTAGGATCGTGACGGCGATCTACATCAACAATGTTGCTACCGTCAACAACAACTCTCTCCCCCTCTATGCAGCGGTGTAACACCTCTTCTCCTCGTTGTAATCTCTACTTAAACATGGTTCTCAACTCCATATACTATTTCGCAATGATATGTGGCTATCCTATGATGTTTGAGTAGATCCGTTTTGTCCTGTGGGTTAATCGTGATCTTGGTTGGTATGATTGTATATTTATTTATGGTGCTGTCCTACGGTGCCCTCTGTCTCGCGCAAACGTGAGGGGCCCCCGCTGTAGGGTGTTGCAATATGTTCATGGTTTGCTTATTGTCAGTGTTGCCGGGGATGACAACAACCTAAATGCGGATAAGTGGGTTATGACGTATGGGAGTAAAGAGGACTTGATACTTAATGCTATGGTTGGGTTTCACAACCTTAATGATCTTTAGTAGTTGCGGATGCTTGCAAGGGGTTCAATCATAAGTGCATATGATCCAAGTAGAGAAAGTATGTTAGCTCTTGCCTCTCCCTCATATAAAATTACAAAAATGATTACTGGTACTTGTTATCGATTACCTAGGGACAAATGACTTTTTTGTTGACAAAAGCTATCCACTTTTATTACCTTGCAATTTATTTGTAGTTTCATTCCCTCAAAGTACTCATAGATTTATTCTTACCAATTAATTTCATACTTATTTTCGGTAAAGCAAACGTCAAGTGTGCGTAGAGTTGTATCAGTGGTCGATAGAATTTGAGGGAATATTTGTTCTACCTTTAGCTCCTCGTTGGGTTCGACACTCTTATTTATCGAAGAAGGCTACAAACGATCCCCTACACTTGTGGGTTATCAATGTGTTCCGGCAGCACAACGGCGTGGTGACGGTGTTGGTGAAGAACAATCTCCGTAGGGCTTCGCTAAGCACAATGGAAACTATGAAAGAGGATAAACTAGAGGGACGGGGTTGCCGGCACAAGGCTTGGTGTATCTTGATGTGTTCCGGGGGCTAGCCTTGCCCCTCTATTTATACGTTGAGCCCTGGGATCGAAACTTGGAGTAAAAGCCTCCTCAAAGTCAGTTTTGCCCGCAAGGAAGAGTCCTTCTCGAACTTCCAGGACCAGACGCCATAGTCCTCGGTATTTGGTCCAGACGCCATGGGCCTCGGCGTCTGGCCCAGGGCCAGACGCCAGGGTCTCCGGTGTTTGGCCCCCTGGCCTCTACAAAACTCCTTTTGCACCGACCTAAAGCCCCGTAGGCCTTACCCCTTGGCCTAACCATATCATCCTATATATCAATCTTTACCTCCGGACCATTCTGGAGCTCCTCGTCATGTCCATGTTCGCATCCGGGACTCCGAACAACATTCGGTCCCAACATACATAACTCACATAATACTATATCGTCAACAAACATTAAGCGTGCGGACCCTACAGGTTCGAGAATGATGTAGACATGACCGAGACACTTCTCCGGTCAATAACCAATAGTGAAACCTGGATGCCCATATTGGTTCCTACATATTCTACGAAGATCTTTATCAGTCGAACCTTATGACAACATACATAATTCCCTTTGTCCATCGGTATGTTACTTGCCCGAGATTCGATCGTCGGTATCTTCATACCTAGTTCAACCTCGTTACCGGCATATCTCTCTACTCATTCTGTAATACAACATCACGTGACTAACTCCTTAGTCACTTTGCTTGCAATCTTCTTGTGATGTTGTATTACCGAGAGGGCCCAGAGATACCTCTCCGTCATACGAAGTGACAAATCCTAATCTTGATCTATGACAACTCAACAAACACCTTCGGAGATACCTATAGAGCATCTTTATGATCACCCAGTTACATTGTGATGTTTGATAGCACATAAGGTATTCCTCGGGTATCCGGGAGTTGCATAATCTCATAGTCGAAGGAATATGTATTTGACATGAAGAAAGCAATAGCAATAAACTAAATGATCATTATGCTAAGCTAACGGATGGGTTTTGTCCATCACATCATTCTCCTAATGATGTGATCCTGTTATCAAATGAAAACACATGTCTATGGTTAGGAAACATTAACCATCTTTGATCAATGAGCTAGTCTAGTACATGCTTACTAGGGACACGGTATTTGTTTATGTATTCACACATGTTTTTAAGTTTCCGATCAATACAATTCTAGCATGAATAATAAACCTTTATTGTGATTAAGGAAATATAAAAATAACAACTTTATTATTGCCTCTAGTGAAGGAAATATGCCCTATAGGCAATAATAAAGTTGTTGTTTATATTTCCTTATATCATGATAAATGTTTATTATTCATGCTAGAATTGTATTAACTGGAAACTTAGTACATGTGTGGATACATAGACAAACACATTGTCTCTAGTATGCCTCTACTTGACTAGCTCGTTAATCAAAGATGGTTAAGTTTCCTAGCCATAGACATGTGTTGTCATTTGATGAACGGGATCAATCATTAGATAATGATGTGATGGACAAGACCCATCCATTAGCTTAGCATAATGATCGTTTAGTTTTTATGCTATTGCTTTCCTCATGACTTATACATGTTCCCCACACTATGAGATTATGCAACTCACGAATACCGGAGGAACACCTTGTGTGATATCAAACATCACAATGTAACTGGTGATTATAAAGATGCTCTACAAGTGTCTCTGATGGTGTTTGTTGAGTTGGCATAGATCGAGATTAGGATTTGTCGCTCCGTGTATCGGAGAGGTGTCTCTGGGCCCTCTTAGTAATGCACATCACTATGAGCCTTGCAAGCAATGTGTCTAATGAGTTAACCACGGGATGATGCATTACAGAATGAGTAAAGAGACTTTCCGGTGACGAGATTGAACTAGGTATGATGATACCGACGATTGAATCTCGGGCAAGTAACATACCGATGACAAAGGGAACAACGTATGTCGTTGTGCGGTTTAACCGATAAAGATCTTCATAGAATGTGTAGGAGCCGATGTGAGCATCCAGGTTCCGCTATTGGTTATTGACCGGAGATGTGTCTCGGTCATGTCTACATAGTTCTCGAACCCGTAGGGTCCACACGCTTAACGTTTGATGATGATTTGTATTATGAGTTTCGTGTTTTAATGAATCGAAGTTTGTTCGGAGTCCCGGATGAGATCACGGACATGACGAGGAGTCTCGAAATGGTCGAGACATAAAGATTCATATATTGGAAGGTTACATTCGGACATCGGAATGGTTCGGGTCGTTTTGGATAAGTTTCGGAGTACCGGGGGTTACTGGAACCCTCCCGGAAGGTTAATGGGCCACCATGGGCCTTAGTGGAGAAGAGAGAGGGCCAGCCAGGAGGTGGCGCGCACCTCCCCTTGCCCAGTTCGAATTGGACAAGGGGTGGGGCGGCGCCCCCTCCTTCCTTCTCTCCTCTTCCTCCTTCCCTTCTCCTCCTACTTGGAATAGGAAAGGGGGGACGAATCCTACTTGGACCGGGAGTCCAAGTAGGACTCCCCCATGGCGCGCCCCCCTAGGGACGGCCATCTCTCCTCCCCCCTTTATATACGTGGGAGGGGGCACCCCAAAGACACACCAAGTCTTCTCTTACCCGTGTGCGGTGCCCCGCTCCACAGTTACACACCTCGGTTATATCGTCGTAGTGCTTAGGCGAAGCCCTGTGTCGGTAACTTCATCATCACCGTCATCACGCCATCATGCTGATGGAACTCTCCCTCATCCTCAACTGGATCAAGAGATCGAGGGACGTCATCGAGCTAAACGTGTGCTGAACGCAGAGGTGTTGTACGTTCGGTGCCTGGATCGGTTGGATTGCAAAGACGTTCGACTACATCAACCGCGTTACTAAACACTTCTGCTTTCTGTCTACGAGGGTACATGGACATACTCTCCCCTCTCGTTGCTATGCATCTCCTAGATAGATCTTGTGTGATCGTAGGATTTTTTTTTGAAATACTGTGTTCCCCAATAGTGGCATCCGATCCAGGTCTATGGGTAGATATTATATGCACGAGTAGAACAAAAAGAGTTGTGGGTGATAATAGTCATATTGCTTACCGGCAATGTCTTACTTTGATTCGGTGGTATTGTTGGATGAAGCGGCCCGAACCGACATTACATGACCGCGTTCATGAGACTGGTTCTACCGATGTGCTTCGCACACAGGTGGCTAGCAGGTGTCTGTTTCTCCAGCTTTAGTTGAATCGAGTTTGACTACGCCCGGTCCTTGTTGAAGGTTAAAACATCACACTTGATGAAAAATCATTGTGGTTTTGATGCGTAGGTAAGAACGGTTCTTGCTGGAAGCCCGTAGCAGCCACGTAAAACTTGCAACAACAAAGTAGAGGACGTCTAACTTGTTTTTGCAGGGCATGTTGTGATGTGATATGGTCAAGACGTGATGATATAAATTGTTGTGTGAGATGATCATGTTTTGTAACAGTTATCGGCAACTGGCAGGAGCCATATGGTTGTCGCTTTGTTGTATGAAATGCAATCACCATATAATTGCTTTACTTTATCACTAAGCGGTAGCGATAGTTGTAGAAGCAATAGTTGGCGAGACGACAACGATGATATGATGGAGATGAAGGTGTCAACCCGGTGACTATGGTGATTGCTACCTCTTGAGCATGCGTTGGTTTTCCCTTGAAGAGGAAAGGGTGATGCAGCAAAGTAGCGTAAGTATTTCCCTCAGTTTTTGAGAACCAAGGTATCAATCCAGTAGGAGACAACGCACAAGTCACCTAGTACCTACACAAACAATCAAGAACCTTGCAACCAACGCGATAAAGGGGTTGTCAATCCCTTCACAGTCACTCGCAAAAGTGAGATCTGATAAAGATAGTAAGGTAAATATTTTTGGTATTTTTGTTGTATAGATTGGAAAGTAAAGACTGCAAAATAGTAAACGAGATGCAATGTAAATAAAGAGATGCAACATAATAAGAAAGAGACCCGAGGGCCATAGGTTTCACTAGTGGCTTCTCTCAAGATAGCATGTATTACGGTGGGTGAACAAATTACTGCCGAGCAATTGATAGAAAAGCGCATAGTTATGAGAATATCTAGGCAATGATTATGAATATAGGCATCACATCCGTGTCAAGTAGATCGAAACGATTCTGCATCTACTACTATTACTCCACACATCGACCGCTATCCAGCATGCATCTAGAGTATAAGTTCATACGAATAGAGTAATGCTTTAAGCAAGATGACATGATGTAGAGGCATAAACTCAAGCAATATGATGTAAACCTCATCTTTTTATCCTCGATGGCAACAATACAATACGTGCCTTGCTGCCCCTACTCTCATTGGGAAAGGACACCACAAGGTTGAACTCAAAGCTAAGAACTTCTCCCATTGCAAGAAAGATCAATCTAGTAGGCCAAACTAACCGATAATTCGAAGAGACTTGCAAAGATATCAAATCATGCATATAAGAATTCAGAGAAGAACCAAATAATATTCATAGATAATCTTGTTCATAAACCCACAATTCATCGGATCTCGGCAAACACACAGCAAAAGAGTATTACATCGAATAGATCTCCAAGAACATCGAGGAGAACTTTGTATTGAGAATCAAAGAGAGAGAAGAAGCCATCTAGCTAATAACGATGGATCCGAAGGTCTGTGGTAAACTACTCATGCTTCACCAGAGAGGCTATGGTGTTGGTGTAGAAGCCCTCCGTGATCGATTCCCCCTCCGACAGATCGCCGGAGAAGGCCCCAAGATGGGATCTCACGGGTGCAGAAGGTTGTGGCGGTGGAAAATTGGTTCGTGGCTCTCTGCGATCGATCTAGGGTATAAGAGTATATATAGGCGAAAGAAGTAAGTCGATGGAGCTACGTGGGGCCCACGAGGGTGGGGGCGCGCCTACCCCCACATGGCGCGCCCTCCTGCCTCGTGGCTGCCTCACAGAGTTCCAGACTTCCACTCCAAGTCTCTTGGTTTGCTTTCGGTCCAAGAAAGATCATCGCGAAGGTTTCATTCCATTTGGATTCCGTTTGGTATTTCCTTTTCTACGAAACTCTAAAATAGGCAAAAAAACAGAAATTGGCACTAGGCCTCCGATTAATAGGTTAGTCCCAAAAATAATATAAAAGAGCATGTTAAAGCCCATTAAACATCCAAAACAGATAATATAATAGCATGGAACAATAAAAAATTATAGATACGTTGGATACGTATCAAGTATCCCCAAGCTTAATTCCTTCTCGTCCTCGAGTAGGTAAATGATACAAACAGAATTTTTGATGTGGAATGCTACCTAACATAATTATCAATGTAATTTTCTTTATTGTGGCATGAATGTTCAGATCCGAAAGATTCAAGACAAAAGTTTAATATTGACATAAAAATAATAATACTTCAAGCATACTAATAAAGTAATCATGTCTTCTCAAAATAACATGGGCAAAGAAAGCTATCCCTGCAAAATCATATAGTCTGGCTATGCTCTATCTTCATCACACAAAATATTTAAATCATGCACAACCCCGATGACAAGCCAAGCAATTGTTTCATACTTTTGATGTTCTCAAACTTTTTCAATCTTCACGCAATACATGAGCGTGAGCCATGGACATAGCACTATAGGTGGAATAGAATGGTGGTTGTGGAGAAGACAAAAAGGAGAAGATAGTCTCACATTAATTAGGCGTATCAACGGGCTATGGAGATGCCCATCAATAGATATCAATGTGAGTGGGTAGGGATTTCCATGCAATGGATGCACTAGATCTATAAGTGTATGAAAGCTCAGAAAGAAACTAAGTGGGTGTGCATCCAACTTGCTTGTTCACGAAGACCTAGGGCATTTTGAGGAAGCCCATCATTGGAATATACAAGCCAAGTTCTATAATAAAAAATTCCCACTATTATATGAAAGTGACAAAATAGGAGACTCTCTATCATGAAGATCATAGTGCTACTTTGAAGCACAAGTGTGGAAAAAGGATAGTAGCATTGCCCCTTCTCTCTTTTTCTCTCATTTTTTTATTTGTGCTTTTCTCTTTCTTTTTTATGGCCTCCTCTTTTTTCGTCCAAAGTCTCATCCCGACTTGTGGGGCAATCATAGTATCCATCATCCTTTCCTCACTGGGACAATGCTCTAATAATGATGATCATCACACTTTTATTTACTTACAACTCAAGAATTACAACTCGATACTTAGAACAAAATATGACTGATACGTCTCCGTCGTATCTACTTTTCCAAATACTTTTTCCCTTGTTTTGGACTCTAACTTGCATGATTTGAATGGAACTAACCCGGACTGACGTTGTTTTCAGCAGAATTACCATGGTGTTATTTATGTGCAGAAACAAAAGTTCTCGGAATGACCTGAAACTTCACGGAGCAACTTTTTGGAAAATATAAAAAATACCTGCAAAAGATGAAGGCCAGGGGGCCCACCACCTGTCCATGAGGGTGGGGGGCGCGCCCCCTACCTCATGGGCCCCCTAGAGCTCCTCCGACTCCAACTCCAACTCTATATATTGTGTTTCGGGGAGAAAAAATCAGAGAGAAGAATTCATCGCGTTTTACGATATGGGGCCGCCGCCAAGCCCTAAAACCTCTCGGGAGGGCTGATCTGGAGTCCGTTCGGGGCTCCGGAGAGGGGAATCCGTCGCCATTGTCATCATCAACCATCCTCCACCAATTTCATGATGCTCACCGCCGTGCGTGAGTAATTCCATCGTAGGCTTGTTGGACGGTGATGGGTTGGATGAGATCTATCATGTAATCGAGTTAGTTTTGTTAGGGTTTGATCCCTAGTATCCACTATGTTCTGAGATTGATGTTGCTATGACTCTGCTATGCTTAATGCTTGTCACTAGGGCCCGAGTGCCATGATTTTAGATCTGAACCTATTATGTTTTCATCAATATATGAGAGTTCTTGATCCTATCTTGCAAGTCTATAGTCACCTATTATGTGTTCTGATCTGTTAACCCTAAAGTGACAATAATCGGGATACTTACCGGTGATGACCGTAGTTTGAGGAGTTCATGTATTCACTATGTGTTAATGCTTTGTTTTGGTACTCTATTAAAAGGAGGCCTTAATATCCCTTAGTTTCCGTAAGGACCCCGCTGCCACGGGAGGGTAGGACAAAAGATGTCATGCAAGTTCTTTTCCATAAGCACGTATGACTATATTCGGAATACATGCCTACATTACATTGATGAACTGGAGCTAGTTCTGTGTCACCCTAGGTTATGATTGTTACATGATGAACCGCATATGGCATAATTCTCCATCGCCGATCCATTGCCTACGAGCTTTCCATATAATATTCTTCACTTATTTACTTTTCCGTTGCTATTGCTATCATCACTACAAAATACCAAAAACATTACTTTTACTATTGTTACCTTTTGCTACCGTTACCACTACTATCATATTACTTTGCTACTAAATACTTTGCTGCAGATACTAAGTTTCCAAGTGTGGTTGAATTGACAACTCAGCTGCTAATACTTGAGAATATTCTTTGGCTCCCCTTGTGTCAAATCAATAAATTTAGGTTGAATATTTTACCCTCGAAAACTGTTGCGATCCCCTATACTTGTGGGTTATCAAGATTATTTTCTGGCGCCGTTGTCGGGGAGCATAGATCTATTCTTTGAGTCACTTGGGATTTATATATGCTTATCATTATGAAGAACTTGAAAGATCCAAGAACCAAGAATTATCCCTCAACTACAAGGGGAGGTAAGGAACTGCCATCTAGCTTTGCACTTGATTCACCTTCTGTTTTGAGTAAGCTTGCAACACCTAAACCTGCTTCTGTTATTCGTTCTGATATGTCACATGTTATTGATGATGCCACTTCTGCTATGCATGATACTTATGATGAAACTACTTCTATGCTTGATACTTATGATGAAACTACTTCTATGCTTGATACTACTGTGCCACTTGGTGAATTTCTTGACGAACAACTTGCTAGGGCTAGAGAGATTGAAAATATTGAATCTGATAATACTGATGAAATTGATGATGAAGACTTGCCTGTTATTCCTGAGGGTTATGTTTTTGATAAAGAAGCTTCTTTAGCTATTTTAGCTTGCAAAGATAGATATGAACTTAAGAGGTTATTAGCTAAATGGAACAAGCAATCTCTAAATGCTAGAGTGAAACCTGGCCCTGCTTTTGCTACTTCACCTATCTGTGTTACCGATAAGGATTATGAATTCTCTGTTGATCCTGATATAATTACTTTGGTTGAATCTGATCCTTTTCATGGCTACGAATCTGAAACTGTTGTGGCACATCTTACTAAATTAAATGATATCCTTAAAATATTTCCGTTCTCATTAAAGGGTGATGCTAAGATGTGGTTTAATTCTCTTGATCCTGGTTGTGTGCGTAATCCCCTGGATATGATTTATTACTTCTCTGCTAAATATTTCCCTGCTCATAAGAAACAAGCCGCTTTAAGGGATATATATATAATTTTGTGCAAATTGAAGAAGAGAGTCTCCCACAAGCTTGGGTGAGGCTTCTCCAATTACTTAATGCTTTGCCTGATCATCCTCTTAAAAAATGAAATACTTCATATCTTTTATAATGGACTAACCGATGCTTCCAGAGATTACCTGGATAGTTGTGCCGGTTCTGTTTTCAGGGAAAGAACACCGGATGAAGCTGAAATTCTATTGAATAATATGCTGACAAATGAAAATAATTGGACACCTCCTGAGCCAATTCCTAAGCCTATTCCTAAACCAACTCCGAAGAAGAGGGGTATTCTATTTCTCAGTCCTGGAGATATGCAAGAGGCAAAGAAATCTATGAAAGAAAAAGGTATTAAAGCTGAAGATGTTAAGAATTTTCCTCCTATTGAAGAAATACATGGTCTTAATTTACCGCATGTTGAAGAAACATATGATCTTAATCCTTCACCTATTGAAGAAACTCATGGTCTTGATAACCCGACACAGGTAGTAAAGGTAAATTCTCTCTATAGATATGATAAAGCTGAAATCCCATTTACTAAGTTTGCTAGCCCATGCTTAGATGAGTTTGATAAATTTATGGTTAAGCAAGAAGATTTTAATGCTTATTTTGGTAGACAATTGAAATACAATTCAAATATGCTCGAACACTTGGGTGATTATATGGCTAATGTCAAAGGTGAACTTAAACTTATCAGTAAACATGCTTCTATGGTTACCACTCAAGTAGAACAAGTACTTAAAGCTCAAAATGATTTGCTTAATGAATTGAATAGTAAGGATAATGATAATGCTGTTAGAGTTATGACTAGAGGTGGTAGAATGACTCAGGAACCTTTGTATCCTGAAGGCCACCCTAAGAGAATTGAGCAAGATTCTCAGAGAAATAATATAGATGCACCTAGTACTTCTAAAAGGGAGAAAAAGAAAAATGATAGGACTTTGCATGCTTCTAGTGAACCTATTACTGAAACACCTGAGAATCCAAATGATATTTCTATTTTTGATGATGAAACACAATCTGGTAATGAACCTGAAACTAGTAATAATGTTAATGATAATGTTCATGATGATGCTCAACCTAGTAATGATAATGATATAGAAATTGAACCTGTTGTTGATCTTGATAACCCACAATCAAAGAATCAACGCTATGATAAGAAAGACTTTGTTGCTAGGAAACACGGTAAAGAAAGAGAATCATGGGTTCAGAAACCCATGCCTTTTCCTCCCAAACCATCCAAGAAAAAGGATGATGAGGATTTTGAGCGCTTTTCTGAAATGATTAGACCTATCTTTTTGCGTATGCGATTAACTGATATGCTCAAAATGAATCCTTATGCTAAGTATATGAAAGATATTGTTACAAATAAAAGAAAGATACCAGAAGCTGAAATTTCCACCATGCTTGCTAATTATACTTTTAAGGGTGGAATACCAAAGAAACTTGGAGATCCACTAGTACCTACCATACCATGCTCCATTAAAAGAAACTATGTTAAAACTGCTTTATGTGATCTTGGAGCCGGTGTTAGTGTTATGCCTCTCTCTTTATATCATAGACGTGATTTGAATAAGTTGCCATCTACTGAAATATCTTTGCAAATGGCTGATAAATCAACTGCTATACCTCTCGGTATTTGTGAGGATGTCCCTGTTGTAGTTGCAAACGTTACTATTTTAACGGACTTTGTTATTCTTGATATTTCCGAGGACGATAGTATGTCTATTATTCTTGGAAGACCCTTTTTGAATACTGCAGGGGCTGTTATTGATTGCACTAAAGGCAATGTCACTTTTCATGTTAATGGTAATGAGCACACAGTACACTTTCCGAGGAAACAACCTCAAGTTCATAGTATCAACTCTATTGGAAAAATCCCATCGAATATATTTGGAGGTTTTGAATTTCCTCTTCCTACTATCAAGAAGAAATATGATATTCTTATTATTGGGGATGTGCATATCCCCGTTGAGGTAACATAGTGTTATTTGAAATTTCTCTGGTTCCATGTTATTCGGAATGAGTTCGTTAACAAGACTTGATCAACCTTGTTAGTGGATTCCTTTTGATGATCATGAGATGGATGAAACTAGAAGGCACAACCTTCTGTACCTTCCTTTTACTTTCTGTTATTTATATTAAATAAAATAAAAATAGTATTTTTCTGTCTGTTATCTGATTATCCGTGCAATATAAAAATACCCCGAAAATAAAAGTTCTCCAAATGCCCTGAAATTTAAATATGATTTTTTCTAGAATATTTGAGAATATTTGGCACTAAGAACACAGTAGGGGGGTCATCCACCTGGCCACGAGGGTGGAGGGCGCGCCCTACCCCCATGGCGCGCCCCCTGCCTCGTGGGCCCATGGTGGCCCTCCTCCACTTATTCCTGCACCCACACACTCCTTCCTCCCCCAAACACGAATAACCAGCTCAAACCCGAGTCCAAGCTCGTTTTGCTGCCATTTTCGATCTCCTTGCTCAAAGCACCTCTCACAAAACTGCTTGGGGAGATTGTTCCTTGGTATGTGACTCCTCCATTGGTCCAATTAGTTTTTGTTCTAGTGCTTTATTCATTGCAAATTTGTGTTGCCTAGGTGACCATGCTCTTGAGCTTGCATGTCAAATTTATATGGTTCCAAGTAGTTTTGATGCATGATATAGGCTCTAGGAACTTTTAGGAGTAGTTGCTATCAATATTATTGAGTTTGGTTTACTTTTAGAATTTCAGAATTTTTCAGAAAATGATGAAGAGACTTTTGAGGGGCTCATCGAGCCGAAGCTCGAAGGAAAAGGCATAGAAGCCTAAGTATAATCTGCCTCGCACCGCGGAGGTCCGGTCGTGTGAATGGCCTTCCGATGATTTCTTGAGAGCAGCCAGGATTTCTGAAGATTTTTATGAATTGGCTAAGAATGCAGGCCTCACTGCTTTCCTCCATGACCAACGCGATCAGTATCTCTTACTCACAAATATCTTTGTGCAAAACTTTCATTTCCATTCTAGGAGCTCACCACCTACGGTGGAGTTTCATTTATATGATGAGCATAAGGAGATGTCACTTTATGATTTTTGTCGGGTTTGTTTAGTCCCTTTCGAGGGCACGATAGAGGAACCACATCGCAACGATGTGGATGGGTTTATTGATATCATAACTGTAGGGGAAACAAGGAAGGTTTCCGATGCACGAATCACTAGCATACATTTTCCTGTTTTACGCTATTTTGCATTATTTGCTAGTCGTTGTTTAATTGGTGGCGGAAACTATGGAAACCTTAGTGTCCTTGATATTATTATTTTGCTCCATGGTTTATTCGGTGATAACTCTGTTAGTATGGGCGGCATTATTGCTAAACGGTTAAGTCTGAACCGTACAAATGGCCCCATCTTTGGAGGCATCTATGCTTCACGCCTAACTGCACATTTTAACATACCTATTAGGCATTATGAGAAGGAAGAAAAAGTGCTGCCTCATGTTTATTTAGATTATAAAAGTATGGTGGCACATGATTTTATTGTTAAGAATATGGAAGGAGAGCTTAAATACAAATTGTTCTTTGATAAACATCATCCTGAGACTATTACCCTGCCTGCTCCTTCTTTGTTTGATTTATCTGAAGGCCAGTACCTTGTTCCGTCAGAGGCTATTCACGCCTATCGGAACCCTGCACCGGCCATGGAGCCAGAGCCGGAACCACAAGTTGATCCTTCACGACAGTCCAATTACCAGTGGGATCCGGAGATGATTGCCAACCAGTGGCAATCGGAGTCTTCTTCTTCTTCGCAATACGACCCCAACTATTATTATGGATATCCGCCAGGCCAGCCGTGGCCATAGACCAACTTAGGCCAAAAATCCTAAGCTTGGGGGAGTACGTATTTCCCACCGACATTACATTTACGCTCACACACTCATTGCTAGATGACGGTGCTCATACTTTTTCATTGTATCATCCATGCTACTTTATTTCCTTTTTATGCTTTCTTCTTGTGTGTTTGATAAACCTTAAGAAAAACCAAAAAATTAGTTGTAGCTTTTAATTAGTTTACTTTCCATGCTTGTAGTAGTAATTAAAAAGAAAACCCAAAAAGATTTCATGTTCTTCTTTTACTTGTTGGGAGCTCTCCCGTGTAAATAGTTTTATTTCTTTTCTTTGGGGGTCGATAGGAGAAGACCATAATTAAATTGTTGAAGTGGCTCTTATATGCATAATTGTTGATCTGACAAAAGAGCCCATATTGCCTTGTCTTCTCATGTTTATTGAATGCTTGCAGATTCCAGCTTAGTCCAATGCACATGCACAATTATTATTATTCACATCGTTCGGTCGTGCAAGTGAAAGGCAATTATGATGATTATATGATGAACTTATTGAGATGAGAAAAGCTGGTATGAACTCGACCTCTTTTTTTGTAAATATGATTAGTTCATCGTTCTTGATTCAGCCTATTATGAATAAACATGTTTGCAATGACAACTAGAGATCATAGTTCTTGTGCCATGCTTGATTAGCTAGGAGCTTATGATGGTTTACCTTGCGTGCCAACATGCTATTAAAATGGTTGTGATGTGGTATGATAGGGTGGTATCCTCCTCTGAATGATTTAAGTGACTTGACTTGGCGCATGCTCATGCATGTAGTTGAAACAAAATCAACATAGCCTTCACGATATTTATGTTTATGGTGGATTATGATACGTCTCCAACGTATCTATAATTTTATATTGCTCCATGCTATATTATCTACTGTTGTGGATGTTTATGGGATTTATTATACACTTTTATATCATTTTTTGGGACTAACCTATTAACCCAGAGCCCAGTGCCAGTTTCTGCTTTTACCTTGTTTTAGGGTTTTGAAGAAAAGGAAAACCAAACGGAGTCCAATTGACCTGAAACTTCACGAAACCATTTTTGGAAGGAAAGAAGCCCAGAAGACTTGAAGTGCACGTAAGGGAAGCTTCGAGGAGGCCATGAGGTAGGGGGTGCGCCCACCCCCCTGGGCGCGCCCTCCACCCTCGTGGGCCCCTCGTGGCCCCCTTGACGTACTTCTTCCGCCTATATATCTCCATATACCCTAAAAACATACGAGAGCACAATAGATCAGGAGTTCCGCCGCCAGAAGCCTCCGTAGCCACCGAAAGCCAATCTAGACCCGTTCCGGCACCCTGCCAGAGGGGGAATCCCTCTCCGGTGGCCATCTTCATCATCCCGGTGCTCTCCATGATGAGGAGGGAGTAGTTCTCCCTCAGGGCTGAGGGTATGTACCAGTAGCTATGTGTTTGATCTCTCTCTCTCATGTACTTGAGGTGATACGATCTTGATGTATCGCGAGCTTTGCTATTATAGTTGGATCTTATGTTTCTTCTCCCCCTCTACTCTCTTGTAATGGATTGAGTTTCCCCTTTGAAGTTATCTTATCAGATTGAGTCTTTAAAGATTTGAGAACACTTGATGTATGTCTTGCGTGTGTATCTGTGGTGACAATGGGATACCACGTGATTCACTTGATGTATGTTTTGGTGATCAACTTGCGGGTTCCGCCCATGAACCTATGCATAGGGGTTGGCACACGTTTTTGTCATGATTCTCCGATAGAACTTTGGGGCACTCTTTGAGATCCTTTGTGTTGGTTGAATAGATGAATCTAAGATTGTGTGATGCATATCGTATAATCATACCCACAGATACTTGAGGTGACATTGGAGTATCTAGGTGACATTAGGGTTTTGGTTGATTTGTGTCTTAAGGTGTTATTCTAGTACGAACTCTAGGGCTGTTTGTGACACTTATAGGAATAGCCCAACGGATTGATTGGAAAGAATAACTTTGAGGTGGTTTCGTACCCTACCATAATCTCTTCGTTTGTTCTCCGCTATTAGTGACTTTGGAGTGACTCTTTGTTGCATGTTGAGGGATAGTTATGTGATCCAATTATGCTAGTATTCTTGAGGGAACTTGCACTAGCGAAAGTATGAACCCTAGGCCTTGTTTCAACACATTGCAATACCGTTTACACTCATTTTTATCATTAGTTACCTTGCTGTTTTTATAATTTCAGATTACAAATACCTTTATCTACTATCCATATACCACTTGTATCACCATCTCTTCGCCGAACTAGTGCACCTATACAATTTACCATTGTATTGGGTGTGTTGGGGACACAAGAGACTCTTTGTTATTTGGTTGCAGGGTTGCTTGAGAGAGACCATCTTCATCCTACGCCTCCTAGGGATTGATAAACCTTAGGTCATCCACTTGAGGGAAATTTGCTACTATCCTACAAACCTCTGCACTTGGAGGCCCAACAACGTCTACAAGAAGAAGGTTTTGTAGTAGACATCAGATTATATCCTACTCATGTTTGCATTCGGTGTTGATTAATTTTAATGCATGTTCATGACTGTTGTCGCTCTCTAGCTGGTCGCTTCCCAGTCTTTTGCTAGCCTTCACCTGTACTAAGCGGGAATACTGCTTGTGCATCCAATCCCTTAAACCCCAAAGTTATTCCATATGAGTCCACCATACCTACCTATATACGGTATCTACCTGCCGTTCCAAGTAAATTTGTATGTGCCAAACTCTAACCTTCAAATAAATATCCTGTTTTGTATGCTCGAATAGCTCATGTATCAACTAGGGCTGTCTCTATCTTCCATGTTAGGCGGGTTATTCTCAATAGGAGTGGACTCTGCTCCTCACTCACGAGAAAGTGGCTAGTCACCGGGATGCCCAGTCCCATGCTTTATGCAAACTAAATCAAAATAATTGCAAACAAAACTCCCCCTGGGACTCTTGTTAGTTGGAGACACTCGTTGTTTCGAGCAAGCCATGGATTGATGCTTGTTGGTGGAAGGGGGAGTATAAACTTTACCATTCTGTTTGGGAACCGCCTATAATGTGTGTAGCATGGAAGATATTGCCATCTCTTGGTTGTTATGTTGAAAAATGAAAGTATACCGCTCAAAATATTATTCACCTCTATTTCAAACCGAGCTCTGGCACCTCTACAAATCCCTACTTCCCTCTGCGAAGGGCCTATCTATTTACTTTTATGCTGAGTCATCATCCTCTTATTAAAAGGCACCAGTTGGAGAGCACCGCTGTCATTTGCATCCATTACTGTTAGTTTACATTGAGTATGACTTGACTGGATCTCTTTTACCATGAATTACAATGTCTAGTCAGTCCTTGATCTTTAAAGGTGCTCTACATTTATGTTTTGCGGTCTCAGAAAGGGCTAGCGAGATACCATCTTGTTATATCATATTATGATTGTTTTGAGAAAGTGTTGTCATCCGAGATTTATTATTATTGCTCGCTAGTTGATTATGCTATTGATATGAGTAAACTTGAGACCTAAGCGTTATTGCGAATGTGGTTAGTTATAATGTTTGCTGAAAACTTGAATGCTGACTTTACATATTTACAACAAGAGCAAACAGAGTTTGTAAAAGTTTTTCTTTATCACTTTCTGTTTATCAACTGAATTGCTTGAGGACAAGCAAAGGTTTAAGCTTGGGGGAGTTGATACGTCTTCTTCGTACCTACTTTTCCAAACACTTTTGCCCTTGTTTTGGACTCTAACTTGCATGATTTGAATGGAACTAACCCGGACTGACGCTGTTTTCAGCAGAATTACCGTGGTGTTATTTATGCGCAGAAACAAAAGTTCTCGGAATGACCTGAAACTTCACGGAGCAAATTTTTGGAAAATATAAAAAATACTTGCAAAAGATGAAGGCCAGGGGGCCCAGCACCTGTCCACGAGGGTGGGGGCACGCCTGCCCCCCTAGGGCGCGCCCCCTACCTCGTGGGCCCCCTGGAGCTCCACCGACTCCAACTCCAACTCTATATGTTGTGTTTCGGGGAGAAAAAAAAATCAGAGACAAGAATTCATCGCGTTTTACGATACGGAGCCACCGCCAAGCCCTAAAACCTCTCGGGAGGGCTGATCTGGAGTCCGTTCGGGGCTCCGGAGAGGGGAATCCGTCGCCATTGTCATCATCAACCATCCTCCATCACCAATTTCATGATGCTCACCGCCGTGCGTGAGTAATTCCATCGTAGGCTTGCTGGACGGTGATGGGTTGGATGAGATCTATCATGTAATCGAGTTAGTTTTGTTAGGGTTTGATCCCTAGTATCCACTATGTTCTGAGATTGATGTTGTTGTGACTTTGCTATGCTTAATGGTTGTCACTAGGGCCCGAGTGCCATGATTTGATATCTGAACCTATTATGTTTTCATCAATATATGAGAGTTCTTGATCCTATCTTGCAAGTCTATAGTCACCTATTATGTGTTATGATCCATTTACCCCGAAATGACAATAATCGGGATACTTACCGGTGATAACCGTATTTTGAGGAGTTCATGTATTCACTATGTGTTAATGCTTTGTTCCGGTACTCTATTAAAAGGAGGCCTTAATATCCCTTAGTTTCCGTAAGGACCCTGCTGCCACGGGAGGGTAGGACAAAAGATGTCATGCAAGTTCTTTTCCATAAGCACGTATGACTATATTCGGAATACATGCCTACATTACATTGATGAACTGGAGCTAGTTCTGTGTCACCCTAGCTTATGATTGTTACATGATGAACCGCATCCGGCATAATTCTCCATCACCGATCCATTGCCTACGAGCTTTCCATATATTGTTCTTCGCTTATTACTTTTCCGTTGATATTGCTATCATCACTACAAAATACCAAAAACATTACTTTTACTACTTTTACCTTTTGCTACCGTTACCACTACTATCATATTACTTTGCTACTAAATACTTTGCTGCAGATACTAAGTTTCTAAGTGTGGTTTAATTGACAACTCAGCTGCTAATACTTGAGAATATTCTTTGGCTCCCCTTGTGTCGAATCAATAAATTTGGGTTGAATACTTTACCCTCGAAAACTGTTGTGATCCCCTATACTTGTGGTTTATCAATGACTCTATGTGAATGCCTCCGGCGGTGTACTGGGATGTGCAATGATTCAAGAGTGACATGTATGAAAAGAATTATGAATGGTGGCTTTGCCACGAATACGATGTCAACTACATGATCATGCAAAGCAATATGACAATGATGAAGCGTGTCATAATAAACGGAATGGTGGAAAGTTGCATGGCAATATATCTCGGAATGGCTATGGAAATGCCATAATAGGTAGGTATGGTGGCTGTTTTAAGGAAGGTAAATGGTGGGTTTATGGTACCGGCGAAAGTTGCGCGGTACTAGAGAGGCTAGCAATGGTGGAAGGGTGAGAGTGTGTATAATCCATGGACTCAACATTAGTCATAAAGAACTCACATGCTTATTGCAAAAATCTATTAGTTATCGAAACGAAGTACTACGCGCATGCTCCTAGGGGATAGATTGGTAGGAAAAGACCATCGCTCGTCCCCGACCGCCACTCATAAGGAAGACAATCAAAAAATAATAAATGCTCTGACTTCATCACATACCGGTTCACCATACGTGCATGGTACGGGAATCACAAACTTTAACACAAGCATATTTCAAATTCACAACTAATCAACTAGCATGACTCTAATATCACCATCTTCATATCTCAAAACAATCATAAGGAATCAAACTTCTCATAGTATTCAATGCACTTTTTATGAAAGTTTTTATTATACCCATCTTGGATGCCTATCGTATTAGGACCATTTTTATAGCCAAAGAAAAATACCATGATGTTCTAAAGGACTCCCAAAATAATATAAGTAAAGCATGAGAGATCAATAATTTCTATAAAATAAAACCACCATCGTGCTCTAAAAAGATATAAGTGAAGCACTAGAGCAAAATTATCTAGCTCAAAAGAAATAAGTGAAGCACATAGAGTATTCTAATAAATTCCGATTGATGCGTGTCTCTCCCAAAAGGTGTATACAGCAAGGATGATTGTGCTAAACTAAAAAGCAAACACTCAACTCATACAAGACGCTCCAAGCAAAACACATATAGTGTGGTGAATAAAAATATAGCCTCAAGTAAAGTTACCGATAGACGAAGACGAAAGAGGGGATGCCTTCCGGGGCATCCCCAAGCTTAGGCTTTTGGTTGTCCTTGAATTTTACCTTGGGGTGCCTTGAGAATCCCCAATCTTAGGCTCTTGCCACTCCTTATTCCAAAATCCATCAAATCTTTACCAAAAAACTTGAAAACTTGAAAACTCAACAGAAAATCTCATGAGCTCCGTTAGTATAAGAAAATAAACCACCACTTTAAGGTACTATAATGAACTCATTCTTTATTTATATTGGTGTTAAACCTACTGTATTCCAACTTCTCTATGGTTCATACCCCCCGATACTAGCCATAGATGCATCAAAATAAGCAAACAACACGCGAAAAATATAATTTGTCAAAAACAGAATAGTTTGTAGAAATCTGGAGGTTTAGAATACTTATGTAACTCCAAAAATTCTGAAAACTTAAGACGACAAGGAAAATTTCTATATTGATCTACTGCAGTTGGAATTGGTATTTTATCACTCTCTGGTTAAAAATGAAAATTATTTTCGTGAGCGCATACTTTCTGTTTTTATCAGCAAGATCAAACAATAATCACCCAAGAAGATCCTAAAGGCTTTACTTGGCACAAACACTAATTAAAACATAAAAGCACACTCATAACAGAGGCTATATGAATTATTTATTACGAAACAGGAACAAAAAGCAAAGAACAGAAATAAAATTGGGTTGCGTCCCAACAAGCACTATCGTTTAACGCCCCTAGCTAGGCATAAAAACAAGAATAGATCTAGGTATTGCCATAATAATGATAAGGTAGATCGCGAAAACTCATCTCATACTCCCTATGTTCAGCAGCAAGTTTTCTTTGTGGCAGGCAAAAGTAATCAAAAGGACTAAATTTAATGGGACAAAAGTCCCCAAGATCAAGCTCGGGAAGTATTGGTTCCTCCTTTGGCCCCTCATATTGCACAACCAATTCATCATTATAAGCATTCTTTTGGCAAAAAGTCATGAGCCTTTGTTCAAAAGAAAAACCTAACCCATTGTTCTGAATAGCAAAATTATCATTAAGTTTAGAAATCCTATCAACTAGAACATCGGTAGGAACCTTTTTTCTATGGTTTTTATTATAAGCAACATGATCTAAAGATCGTAAACGCATTATGTCTTCTTGATTAAAAAGGATTGCTTCTATAGGAGGACGGCCAGCATCCACCCTATAATGCGCAAAAATTTTGTTGGCCTCTTTTATTATAAATCTGAACTCATGTGCTAAAAAGATGGTAGCTGCTTGCTTAATAGAAGAATGATCAATATTAGAAAATTCTAGAAAAATCCTTTGTATGCAAGGATGCATGTGGATAAATTGTCTTTCAAGTTCAATCACGAGCAAAGATATAGCATCCGCAAGACTACTAGTTCTATGAAGAATAGACCCACCCATAGTGGGTAAAGCACCGACGCAAGTAAAGAAATCTTATATAACTCCTTTTCCAATAATATTACCACTAACAATCCAAAACTTTTTAGTGTGTAAAATAGTAGGTTCTTCATGAGGATTATCAAAAGCATCAAAGTTTCCCCCATCATTACTACTATCTTTTTCAATGATAACCTCCCCAGTTTCTGACATGATGGCAACAAATCGCACTAAGAACGAACACACAAGAGGCAAGTGGAAAGAGGAAAACGGAAAAGGGGCGAAGAAAAGGCAAAGGTTTTCAAAAATCGCTTTAGAAGTGGAGGAGAGGAAAACGAGAGGCGAATGGTGATACGTCTCCAATGTATCTATAATTTTTTATTGCTTCATGCTATATTATATTCTATTTTGGATGATTATTGGGCTTTATTATACACTTTTATATTATTTTTGGGACTAACCTATTAACCGGAGGCCCAGCCCATAATTGTTGTTTTTTGCCTATTTCAGAGTTTCGCAGAAAAAGAATATCAAACGGAGTCCAAATGGAATGAAACCTTCGGGAACGTGATTTTCGGAACGAACGTGATCCAGGGGACTTGGACCCTATGTCAAGACATCAACCAGGAAGGCACGAGGTTGGGGGGTGCGCCTACCCCCCAGGCGCGCCCTCCACCCTCGTGGGGCCCATGTTGCTCCACCGACGTACTTCTTCCTCCTATATATACCTACGTACCCCCAAACTACCAGATACAGAGCCAAAACCCTAATTCCACCGCCGCAACCTTCTGTACCCGTGAGATCCCATCTTGGGGCCTTTTCCGGAGCTCCGCCGGAGGGGGCATCGATCATGGAGGGCTTCTACATCAACACCATAGCCTCTCCGATGATGTGTGAGTAGTTTACCTTAGACCTTCGGGTCCATAGTTATTAGCTAGATGGCTTCTTCTCTCTTTTTGGATCTCAATACAAAGTTCTCCACGAATCTCGGGGAGATCTATTCGATATAATCTTCTTTTGCGGTGTGTTCGTTGAGACCGATGAATTGTGGGTTTATGATCAAGTTTATCTATGAACAATATTTGAATGTTCTCTGAATTCTTTTATGTATGATTCGTTATCTTTGCAAGTCTCTTCGAATTATCAGTTAGGTTTGGCCTACTAGATTGATCTTTCTTGCAATGGGAGAAGTGCTTAGCTTTGGGTTCAATCTTGCGGTGTCCTTTCCCAGTGGCAGTAGGGGCAGCAAGGCACATATTGTATTGTTGCCATCGAGGATAACAAGATGGGGTTTATATCATATTGCATGAGTTTATCCCTCTACATCATGTCATCTTACTTAAAGTGTTACTCTGTTCTTTTGAACTTAATACTCTAGATGCATGCTGGATAGCGGTCGATGTGTGGAGTAATAGTAGTAGATGCAGGCAGGAGTCGGTCTACTTGTCTCGGACGTGATGCCTATATACATGATCACACCTAGATATTCTCATAACTATGCTCAATTCTATCAATTGCTCAACAAAAATTTGTTTACCCACCATAATACTTATGCTCTCGAGAGAAGCCACTAGTGAAACCTATGGCCCCCGGGTCTATTTTCCACCATATTAATCTCCCGTCAACAAGCTATTTCTTGCGCCATTTTTATTTTGCTTTATTTACTTTGCATCTTTATCATAAAAATACCAAAAATATTATCTTATCATATCTATCAGATCTCACTTTCGTAAGTGACCGTGAAGGGATTGACAACCCCTTTATTGCGTTGGTTGCGAGGATTTTATTTGTTTGTGTATGTGCGAGGGACTCGTGCGTGGCCTCCTACTGGATTGATACCTTGGTTCTCAAAAATTGAGGGAAATACTTACGCTACTTTGTTGCATCACCCTTTCCTCCTCAAGGGAAAACCAATGCAATGCTCAAGAGGTAGCAAGAAGGATTTCTGGCGCCTTTGCCGGGGAGATTCGCGCCAAGTCAAGTCAAGATTTGACTCCCGACAACGGACCATTTCTGGCGCCGTTGCCGGGGAGTATGCGCAAAAGTCAACATGCCAAGTACCCATCACAAACCCTTATCTCCCGCATTACATTATTTGCCATTTGCCTCTCGTTTTCCTCTCCCCCACTTCACCCTTGCCGTTTTATTCGCCCTCTCTTTTCCTCTCGCCTCTTTTTCGCTCGCTTCTTGTTTGCTCGTGTGTTGGATTGCTTGCTTGTCGTTATGGCTAGTCCCCTATCTTCTCCGTTGTCTCCCGAAAATGAAGTTCTTAATTTTAAGCAAAGGGAAGGAGAAAATCTAAAAGATGCTTGGTATAGAATTTGCAATGCTCAAAATAGATCTACCAGGAAGCAATCTACTTCAGTTCTTCTCCACAATTTTTATGTAGGCGCTACTCCTTGGCACAGATATATCCTTGATACCATTACCGGAGGGAATTTCTTGGGTAGCCATGCTTTTGATTCTTATAATGCTATGATAGATTTGTTTGGCTCACCCCCTCTTTTGGTTAATGGAACTATGTTAACTTTGGAGCATGTAATGCAAAAACTTGAAATTATTGAAAATAAAGTTGCTACCATAGAGTTAATTGAAAATTTGGATAAAAATATCCACAACCAAATTACTCGATATGGATCTAAAGTAGGAGTCACTTTGAAAAATATTAAGGAGAATAAACCCATAGTTAATGAAAGAATAAATCAGGATTCCACTAGAATCGATAAACTTGAGGGTATCATTACCAACTTGGGAACCGCTTTTTCTTCCGTAAAGAATACTCCAAGTCCTCCAACTAAAATTTCCAAGCTTATGTATGTTCCTAAAAATAAGGGTGAATCCTCTAGCAAGGAAACTGCGGATCTCAAATCTATAAGTATTCATCCCAATCTTTTTGCTATCATTAAGGAACCATTTGCTACAAATGATTTTTTCGATTTTGTGCCTAGAAGTTTGATAATTAATAAAAATAAAGAAACTCCTAAGGGTGATAGATGTCTCATTAAAGAATTACCCACTAAAGATACCTAGATCTATCTTTGCTTTTATTCCTAGCTAGGGGCGTTAAACGATAGCGCTTGTTGGGAGGCAACCCAATTTTATTTTTATTCCTTGCTTTTTGATCCTGTTTAGTAATAAATAATTTATCTAGCCTCTTTTTTGGTTGTGTTTTTTGTGTTTAATTAGTGTTTGTGCCAAGTAGAACCGTTGGGAAGACTTGGGGAAAGTCTTTTTAATCTTGCTGTGAAAAACAGAAACTTTAGCGCTCACGAGAACTTCTGCCATTTTTATTTGGAAAGTGATATTTAGTTAATTCTTTTTGAATATGATTAATAGGTAAATTCCTCACGTCCAGAAATTTATTTTAGAATTTTTGGTGTTCCAGAACTTGCGTTAGCTACAAATTACTACAGACTGTTCTGTTTTTGACAGATTCTGTTTTTCGTGTGTTGTTTGCTTATTTTGATGAATCTATGGCTAATAAAATAATTTATAAACCATAGAAAATTTGGAATACAGTAGGTTTAACACCAATATAAATAAATAATAATTTCATTACAATACCTTGAAGTGGTGTTTTGTTTTCTTTCGCTAACGGAGCTCACGAGATTTTCTACCTTAAGTTTTGTGTTGTGAAGTTTTCAAGTTTTGGGTAAAATATTTGATGGATTATGCAACAAGGAGTGGCAAGAGCCTAAGCTTGGGGATTCCCGTGGCAGCCCAAGATAATCTAAGGACACCTAAAAGCCAAAGCTTGGGGATGCCCCGGAAGGCATCCCCTCTTTCGTCTACTTCCATCTGTAACTTTACTTGGAGCTATATTTTTATTCACCACATGATATGTGTTTTGCTTGGAGAGTCTTGTATTATTTGAGTATTTATTTGTTAGTTTTCCACAATCATCTTTGTTGTACATACTTTTTGAGAGAAACACGCATGATTCGGAATTTATTAGAATACTCTATGCGCTTCACTTATATCTTTTGAGCTATATAGTTTTGCTCTAGTGCTTCACTTATATCTTTTAGAGCACGGCAGTGGATTTGTTTTATAGAAACTATTATTCTCTCATGCTTCACTTATATTATTTTGAGAAGTCTTAAACAGCATGGTAATTTGCTTAAATTGGGAAATTAATCCTAATATGCGAAGTATTCGAGACTAGTAAAAAACAATTCTTATAAGTGTGCTGAATACTAAGAGAAGTTTGATGATTGATGATTGTTTTGAGATATGGAGGTAGTGATATTAAAGTTGTGCTAGTTGAATAGTTGTGAAATTGAGAAATACTTGTGTTGAAGTTTTCAAGTCCCGTAGCATGCACGTATGGTAAACGTTATGTAACAAATTTGAAACATGAGGTGTTCTTTGATTGTCTTCCTTATGAGTGGCGGTCGGGGACGAGCGATGGCCTTTTCCTACCAATCTATCCCCCTAGGAGCATGCGTGTAGTGCTTGGTTTTTGATGACTTGTAGATTTTTTCAATAAGTATATGAGTTCTTTATGACTAATGTTGAATCCATGGATTATACGCACTCTTACCCTTCCATCATTGCTAGCCTCTTCGGTACCGTGCATTGCCCTTTCTCACATTGAGAGTTGGTGCAAACTTTGCCGGTGCATCCAAACCCCGTGATGTGATACGCTCTTTCACACATAAACCTCCTTATATCTTCCTCAAAACAGCCACCATATCTACCTATTATGGCATTTCCATAGCTATTCCGAGATATATTGCCATGCAACTTTCCACCGTTCCATTTATCATGACATGTTCACCATTGTCATATTGCTTTGCATAATCATGTAGTTGACATCGTATTTTTGGCAAAGCCACCGTACATAATTTTTCATACATGTCACTCTTGATTCATTTCTATCCCGGTATACCGTCGGAGGCATTCATATAGAGTCATACTTTGTTCTAGTATCGAGTTGTAATCATTGAGTTGTAAATAAATAGAAGTGTGATGATCATCATTCATAGAGTATTGTCCCCAAAAAGGAGAAAGGCCAAATAAAAAAGGAAGGCCCAAAAAAATAAAAAAATAAAAGGGCCAATGCTACTATCTTTTTTTCCACACTTGTGCTTCAAGGTAGCACCATGATTTTCATGATAGAGAGTCTCTTGTTTTGTCACTTCTATATACTAGTGGGAATTTTTCATTATAGAACTTGACTTGTATATTCCAACAATGGGCTTCCTCAAATGCCCTAGGTCTTCGTGAGCAAGCAAGTTGGATGCACACCCACTTAGTTTCTTTTGTTGAGCTTTCATGCATTTATAGCTCTAGTGCATCCGTTGCTGGCAATCCCTACTCCTTGCATTAACATCAATCGATGGGCATCTCCATAGCCTGTTGATTAGCCGCGTTGATGTGAGACTTTCTCCTTTTTTTGTCTTCTCCAAATAACCCCCATCATTATATTCTATTCCACCCATAGTGCTATATCCATGGCTCACGCTCATGTATTGCGTGAAGGTTGAAAAAGTTTGAGATTACTAAAGTATGAAACAATTGCTTGGCTTGTCATCGGGGTTGTGCATGATTGGAGCATTCTTGTGTGACAAAAATGGAGCATGACTAAACTGTATGATTTTGTAGGGATGAACTTTCTTTGGCCATGTTATTTTGAGAAGACATAATTGCTTAGTTAGTATGCTTGAAGTATTATTTCTTTTATGTCAATATTAAACTTTTATCTTGAATCTTTCGGATCTGAATATTCATACCACAATTAAGAGGGTTACATTAAAAAAATTATACCAAGTAGCATTCCGCATCAAAAATTCTGTTTTTATCATTTACCTACTCGAGGACGAGCAGGAATTAAGCTTGGGGATGCTTGATACGTCTCCAACGTATCTATAATTTTTGATTGCTTCATGTTATATTATATTCTATTTTGGATGATTATTGGGCTTTATTATACACTTTTATATTATTTTCGGGACTAACCTATTAACCGGAGGCCTAGCCCAGAATTGCTGTTTTTTGCCTATTTCAGAGTTTGGCAGAAAAAGAATATCAATCGGAGTCCAAACGGAATGAAACCTTCGGGAACGTGATTTTTGGAACGAACGTGATCCAGAGGACTTGGACCCTACGTCAAGACATCAACCAGGAAGGCACGAGGTAGGGGGGCGCGCCTACCCCCCCCCCTCCCAAGGCGCGCCCTCCACCCTCGTGGGGCCCATGTTGCTCCACCGACGTACTTCTTCCTCCTATATATACCTACATACCCCCAAACTACCAGATACGGAGCCAAAACCGTAATTCCACCGCCGCAACCTTATGTACCCGTGAGATCCCATCTTGGGGCCTTTTCCAGAGCTCCCCAGGAGGGGGCATCAATCACGGAGGGATTCTACATCAACACCATAGCCTCTTCGATGATGTGTGAGTAGTTTACCTCAGACCTTCGGGTCCATAGCCATTAGCTAGATGGCTTCTTCTCTCTTTTTGGATCTCAATACAAAGTTCTCCACGAATCTCGTGGATATCTATTCGATGTAATCTTCTTTTGCGGTGTGTTTGTTGAGACCGATGAATTGTGGGTTTATGATCAAGTTTATCTATGAAGAATATTTGAATCTTCTCTGAATTCTTTTATGTATGATTGGTTATCTTTGCAAGTCTCTTCGAATTATCAGTTTGGTTTGGCCTACTAGATTGATGTTTCTTGCAATGGGAGAAGTGCTTAGTGTCGGTGTCAAAACCGGCGGATCTCGGGTAGGGGGTCCCAAACTGTGCGTCTAAGGCGGATGGTAACAGGAGGCAGGGGACACGATGTTTTACCCAGGTTCGGGCCCTCTTGATGGAGGTAAAACCTACGTCCTGCTTGATTATTCTTGATAATATGAGTAGTACAAGAGTTGATCTACCACGAGATCAGAGAGGCTAAACCCTAGAAGCTAGCCTATGGTATGATTGTGTGTTGTCCTACGGACTAAAACCCTCCGGTTTATATAGAAACCGGAGGAGGCTAGGGTTACACAAGGTCAGTTACAAAGGAGGAGGTATGCATATCCGTATTGCCTAGCTTTCCTTCCACACCAAGTAGAGTCCCATCCAGACACGGGACGAAGTCTTCAATCTCGTATCTTCATAGTCCAACAATCCGGCCAAAGGATATAGTCCGGCTGTCCGGAGACCCCCTAATCCAGGTCTCCCTCAGTAGCCCCTGAACCAAGCTTCAATAAAGATGAGTCCGGCGCGCAGTGTTGTCTTCGGCATTGCAAGGCGGGTTCCTCCTCCGAATACACCACAGAAGAGTTTGAATACAAGGATAGTGTCCGACCCTGCAAAATAAGCTCCACATACCACCGTAGAGAGAATAATATTTCCACAAATCTAATCTGCTGACACATTTTGGCAACACGACATCACGCCATGGCCCGGTAATTATTAGAACCGTTTTTCTTTAACCAGCCCCGCACATAACGCGAGGCGGTTTCTTGACACGTCTTGTCAAAGCAGAGATCGTGTTCCCCTTATTACGGGATTCCCATCAATACGGGCGTGGGTAACCCAACCGCGCCACCAATTACGACGCTTGGGGGATAAGCGAGTTTTACCAGGCTGGTGGGGGCGCATAGTTTCGTCCGCCCTTATAAAGGGATAAGGTTTCACCTTTTTCTACCCACGCCTTCTTCCTCCTTACTCATCCATTCTCGCGCACTCGAGCTCCAACGCCCAAGTCCACATCCTTCTCCTCAACTCTCTCCAAACATGTCCGGAGCGGGAGGCAAGTGGATGGCCTCCTCCGTCACGTAGGGACGCATCAAAAAGCTACGTGGAGCCGGATACTTAGCCGCGGATATCGCGCACCGGCTGCCAGCCGTGGGGCAGGTCGTCCCTACCCCAGAACCTCACGAAAGGGTGGTTTTCCTCCCCCACTTCATCCGCGGACTGGGGTTTCCCCTCCATCCATTCATCCGCGGCCTCATGTTCTATTATGGGATGGACTTTCATGATCTGGCCCCGAATTTCATCCTCAACATCTCGGCGTTCATCGTCATGTGCGAGGCTTTCCTCCGCATCCGGCCCCACTTCGGCCTGTGGCTGAAGACCTTCAATATCAAGCCGAAGGTGGTTGGCGGCCCACAAGCGGAATGCGGCGGAGCCATGGTGGGCAAAATGCCCAACGCTATATGGCTCGAGGGCTCCTTCGTGGAGACCATAAAGGGGTGGCAATCGGGGTGGTTCTACATCACCGAGCCGCACGACACCAACTGGGTGGCGGCCCCCGAGTTTCGATCCGGAATCCCCACGCGGCTCACTTCCTGGAAGGAGAAGGGCCTGTCCTGGGGTTCATCGGTGGAGCTGGACGGACTCCAGAAGTGTATCCGGAACATGATAAGCAAGAAACTTAAGCTTGTCAACATAGTCCAGGTCATGCTCTTCCGCCGGATTAGGGATGGCAATTTTATCCACGGATCTGGATATCCATGGATACCCGACCCGGTTGGGCAAGGGTATGGAGCACATTTTCGCCCATGGGTCCATGGATATGGATACCCAAAAACAGCCGGGTTGGGCATGGTTATAGTTTGTGCTCCATGGATGACATGTGGGGCCATATGCCAGTGATAGTAGAAAGAGCGAATCAATGGGAAGTGGCAGGAAATATGCAACTTGTTCCATGAGCTATATGCTGGAGAATCAACCTCTGGTATGTCACACTTAAGGACTCATCGTATTACTTGTTGCCTACTTATGCATGCAGCTTATGTTGTCATTTGTGAGTGAATGATGATGAGTTAATTTGCTCTTTGGGAAGGCTTCATGCTGACTTTTCTATGCCCATGGAGCTCCATGGGTATGTGGGTATCCAGTGGGTTTGGACATGGGCACAAGTTTTGCCCATGGATAATTTGATGGATGGGCAGAGGGTAGGAAGATGGGTCATGGGATGGATTTGGACCAGCTCCACCCGCCCCAAACCCGACACATTGCCATCCCTACGCTTGATCCTCCCGTGTCAACAATGGGATTTCAACTTATGGGAGTTCGACCCGGCCTAGCACCAGACTCTACACGAGCTCTTCGACACGACACATAAGGACGTTTGGAGGGTGCTGTTCAAGGGCACCGAGGTCCCTCCTCCTCTTACCGAGGACTGCGGGCTAAGCGCGAAGCGCCCTACGAATTCGGTAAGTTCTGTACATCTGGTAGGATATTTATTTCCCATAGCTTAACCATGTGCGGGGTCTGAGCTCCCATGCCTTTGATAGGACTGGGTGGAGACATCGGAGCAGATTAACTGTCCGGCCCCTCTGCCCGAAGACCCTGCGGACGCTCTCCTGACGGAGATGCGGACTCCGGCTCCTTATGAGGTGCCGGAGAAAACCAAGAAGAAGGCCAAGGGAACCCGAAAGAGTTCCCGGCGCCAGGTGGTATCGGACTCATCGTCCGATAACACCGAGACACACTCCTCCCGTGAAACGGGGAGAAGGAAGATGAAGATTCTCCCCCTCCAGCCGGGGAAGACAAGAAAAGGAAGGTCGCCCCAACTGGGGAGGTCGGAGGGTCCAAAAAGGGAAGGACTCTCCTTCTGGACTGCTCCACCGCCGCCACCGACGGCGCAGACGAGTGGCTGCTCAGGGCCAAGCCCCTGGCGGAGTCGTAAGTATTCGGATACCAGAGTAACTCATAGCATACTTTTGTTGCACTGCTTCTCCTAACGTCGAATATGATTATGCAGTCCGCCCCAAGCCCGTATCGACGTATCATCGTCGGACGGTTCCTTGGACTCGTCGGACATGAATAGTGATACACTTCCAACCGCCTCCTCTCCTTGCCCTACGGACAATGCCGAGGTGTTGTCTCAAGGGGCACCGAGCCGGGGGGAGACAGTCCCGGAGGCGCCTCAAGGCGACCTTCCGGACTCCATGAGCAAAGGGAGCAAGGCTCCCAGGGGCTCCAAGTTCAGCCCTCAGCCGGACACCGCGCCGGAACCTCCAGTGGTTTCAGACTCGAGCAGGCAGCCCTCTTCCAAGAGGGGCAAGCCGTCCGTGCCGGTGACCTCTGTCCAACCAGAGGCACCGGGCGAACTGCTGGGAGCGCTTCGCGGCGCTTCCATCGACGAAGAGCACCGCACTATTATGAGTGCGGTGATCAGGAAGGTTCAGTCCGCCAAGAGCAGACTAACTGAAGCCTGTGCCAGCCTTCTAACAGGCTTTGAGGTAAGTATATAAAATATAGGAAAAATATTACCGCATAGACAGTAGCCCCTGATGCTCTGTTTGGTGTTCACAAAGAAAAGCCGAATAGAGGATCAAATAATATCTGCAGGAGTCTAATATAAGTATGTCTATATGCGTATGCTGGCTTCGCTGCTGACCTCTGCTGCACTGATTGAGGAGGTCACTGCACTGAAGCAGAACCTCGAGCGGTCCGAGGAAGAGCTCGGCCTTGCCAAGAGGCAGCTCTAGGAGAACAAAGGTAAGTAATGCCTTGTCCATAGATATATATATATATATAAGATGCGGTTGTGAAATGACAGGATCATCATGGATGTGTCAGAGGCCACGACCGAAGTGGCGACCCTGAAGCAAGCGCTGTCCGAGGCCGAAAACAAAGCGGCCAAGGAGCGCACCGAGCGGGAAAAACAAGAGGCACGGGTGGGCGAGGTGCAGCAAGAGCTCCAGGCTCTCGTGAAGAAGCACGAGGCTTTGGAGCTTGACTCGAAGACGCGAGAGTCCGAGCTTGCCGTGGCCCTCGAGAGCACAAAGCATGCCAAGGCCGAAGCCCAAAAGGCCCTCCAGGAAATTGAGGCGATGAGGAATATAGCAGCGGGTAAGGCATTCAATATGCAAAGCAAGCATGTGAAAGTAAATTAGTTGTTACTTACCCGAGTTCGGAGCTCTCGAGGAGCATTCGCAGATTTGCCCCGCAGCGTGTCGGGTGCCGCGAAATATTACCAGGCCGAGGAGGGAAGCTCGACGAAGAAGTTGTTCTGGTCTCAGTATACTGGGACCGAACACCCGATGCCTATGAGCGACCAGCTGAAGCAACTGGTCGAGCTGCACAAGGCGGCCGAGCAGGCCATGAGGGGCCTTATAATCCGGATGTGGCCTGGCGACTCCCTTCCCAATAGCTACTTCGGCCTGGTGAGGCGGCTTGTAGATGCCTGCCCACGGCTGGAGGTCATAAAGCGGTCCGTCTGCATCGAAGGTGCACGCCGGGCCTTTGCCCATGCGAAGGTGCACTGGGCCAAGATGGATGCCGAGAAGCTGGTGAAGGAGGGGCCGCCGCAGGGAAAGGAGCATCGCCACCCCAAAATGTATTATGAGGGTGTTCTGAAGGGTGCCCGTCTTGTGGCGGACGAGTGTGCGAAGGATATAATTTTTGAATGAACTTGCTCGTGTGATCCTGTACTATGAAAACTTGTTCATATGCGCTATGCAACGTTTGTTTGAATTTATAATATTACCTTCTGTGCGGCTGTTTATCAAATCTGAGAGATGGCCAGTCGTCGACTTCTGCCCCCATGCCACGAGTGCTGGGGTGTTCGGGATAAACCTGAGCACTCTTTTTCCCATTGTTGGGTCCTTCGAGGGAGGTGCTCAGCACAACGAACAAGGCAATCGGACTATAATGCTTTATCACTCTCACTTAGCCATAGAAGTCTACAATTTTAAATTTTGGCGAAGCCCCTAGTATTCGGAAGGCCAAATTTGGGGCGCTATACACGCCTTAAGCCGGACAAAGCCGACTCCTCGCTCTAAGCGGCATAAGTCTTTAGGGACTCAAGACCTCTCGAATAGCAACCAGCTCTCGCCTTATCATGACAGTCAGTTTTAGCTTTCTCTACTGAGGTGCTTAGCCCGATGAACCGGGGCACAATCGTAGTAGTTCTCCCAGTGCTACCTTAGCCGATATAGTGGAATGTAAGGTACCAAAACATGGGAGCCGGGCAAACCCAACTATTGACCCAAGACATGATTCGGAGCTGATGCATATAATGCTATAAGTTCGGGGTGCCGCACTGTCAAAAGTGTTCGGACTTCTCACGCCGTATTATGGGGTACGCTTAAGCCCCTGGCGTATTGGCCGTACCAGAGTGTACGGTTGCTGAATGTCATGAATGAACATATATATATATATATATAAGAAGAATAGAGAATGCGATAATAGTCTAGTGCTATGCATTGTTTATTCAAAAAGGTGCGTCGAAGCATAATGATACAAGTAGTGCGATAAGCAAAAAGTAGGACTATTTGACATGTCCCCTCCAAGGGCAAGCTGAGAAATGGTATTTAAAGCAGGTATTTCACTCGTTATCAGAGACCACCTGGGAATTCCTTGATGCGACGTAGCTTTCTGCCTCCTTGGTTGTTGTATCGTGTGTCCGGCAATCGTACTGCCGGACGGGGCTTCCAGAGATTAAAGTCCTGAAGGAAAGAAAAATAACAGAGCGGGAAGCCCCTAGTGCGGTTGAGCTGCGTCTTGGGGCGTGCCGTAGTCGTGCCCCCCTCCCCACCTGTGCCCATGGTATTTTCAATGCGTAATTATGTACGTGTGGCACGGATTTCGCCATTTGGCTGGGACTGGGGTGGGGGCCGCATTGCTATGCGAGCTCAGAACGTGCCAGACGGTCTTGTTGCCGATTACTCTGGGCGCGCTTGAAGGTGTCCGGGTCCTTAATCGCCAAACTGGTGGATTGCCTTAAGAGGCTGCTTTGCGCTTCTGCTGCGAGGGCCGCAGTGTGCTCCTCTGTGCGGAGAGAGCGCTCTGTGTTTCCATTGACTGTGATGACCCCCCGAGGTCTTGGCATCTTGAGCTTGAGATATGCATAGTGCGGTACCGCGTTGAGTCTTGCAAATGCGGTTCGCCCGAGCAGTGCATGATAGCCACTGCGGAACGGGACTATATCGAAGATTAACTCCTCGCTCCGGAAGTTATCCGGGGATCCGAAGACTACTTCCAGTGTGACTGAGCCTGTGCAATGGGCCTCTACACCTGGTATGACGCCTTTGAAGGTCGTTTTTGTGGGTTTGATCCTTGAAGGGTCTATACCCATTTTGCGCATTGTGTCCTGATAAAGCAGGTTCAGGCTGTTGTCACTGTCCATAAGGACTCGAGTGAGGTGAAATCCGTCGATGATTAGGTCTAGGACCAGTGCGGCGAATCCGCCATGACGGATACTAGTGGGATGGTCCCTGTGATCAAAGGTGATCGGGCAGGAGGACCATGGGTTGAACTTCGGGTTGACTAGCTCCAACGCATATACATCCCTTAACGCACGCTTCCGCTCCCTCTTGGGGATGTGGGTTGCATATATCATGTTCACCGTCCGCACTTGTGGGGGGAACCTCTTCTGTCCTTCGGTGTTCGGCTGCCGAGGCTCCTCCTCGTCATCGCTATGTGACCCCTTATCTTTGTTTTCGGCATTTAACTTGTCGGCCTGCTTGAACACCCAACATTCCCTGTTGATGTGGTTAGCTGGCTTGTCGGGGGTGCCATGTATTTGGCACGAGCGATCGAGTATTCGGTCCAAACTAGACGGGCCCGGAGTGCTTCTTTTGAATGGCTTTTTCCATTGACCGGGTTTAGAGCCTTTGAATCCGGCATTGACTGCCGTATCCTCGGTATTGTCTCTATTGATGCGGCACTTGTGTTTGTTGCGACGTGACCTGCCATTGCTATTCTTGGTATCCGAAGTACCATGGTTCTTTGATATGTTATTGCTGCGAGCCAGCCAGCTGTCCTCTCCCGCGCAAAAGCGGGTCATGAGTGTCGTGAGGGCTGCCATAGATTTCGGCTTTTCCTGGCCAAGGTGCCGAGCGAGCCACTCGTCGCGGATGTTGTGCTTAAAAGCTGCTAGGGCCTCTGCATCCGGACAGTCGATGATTTGATTTTTCTTTGTCAGGAACCGTGTCCAGAATTGCCTAGCCAATTCCTCTGGCTGCTGAATTATGTGGCTTGAGTCATCGGCATCTGGTGGTCGCACATAAGTGCCCTGGAAGTTGTCGAGGAATGCGGCTTCCAGATCTTCCCAACAGCCAATGGATTCTGCTGGCAGGCTGTTGAGCCAATGCCGAGCTGGTCCTTTGAGTTTGAGTGGGAGGTATTTGATGGCGTGTAGATCGTCACCGCGGGCCATGTGGATGTGCAGGAGGAAGTCCTCGATCCATACCGTAGGATCTGTTGCGCCGTCGTATGATTCGATATTTACGGGTTTGAAACCCTCTGGGATTTGGTGATCCATTACTTCGTCTGTGAAGCATAGAGGGTGTGCAGCGCCTCTGTACTGGGCTATATCGCGACGCAGCTCAAATGAGTCTTGTCCGCTATGTTCGGTCCGGTCGGATTTACTTTTATTGTATCTGGCGTGACGGTTATCGTCTCGCATAGTGGCGCGCCCTCGTGATCCATAGATCGATCTTGCGTGCTTTGCTTTGTCCTCCAATATGTCTCGCAGGTCTGGCGTATTTCCCCATGCCTTGACATTTTTATTTGAGTGGCGTCGGGGTGCGGACTGAGCTTTTGGCTGAAATGCCTCTCTGTCGCGGCCATGGGATGTCCGATCAGCTGCGTCATACGCTGGAGATGCAGGTTTTGGTGCTTCCTCCTCTAGTCGGGGTAGCAACCTGCACTTTGGGTAACTCTTGGAGGGACGTTCGAGTTTATATTCCTCGGCAGCAAGGACTTCAGTCCATCTGTCAGCTAGCAAATCTTGATCAGCTTGAAGCTACTGTTGCTTTTTCTTAATGCTATTTGCCGTGGCTATAAGCTGGCGCTTGAAGCGCTCTAGTTCGACGGGATCCTCAGGCACGGCAAATTCGTCATCGTCGAGGCTTGCCTCGTCTTCGGAGGGAGGCATGTAATTATCATCCTCTGCCTCTCTATCTGCCGCTCTCTCGGGAGGGTTGGCTTCTCCATCCTCCTGCTCTAAATCCTGCTGGAGGGGATTGTTGTTATCTCCGGCACTATCCGGAGTGCTATTATCTCCTGCGCCGGTATCACCGCTTTTGCCTTGGCGAGACTTAGAGCGGCGCCGTTGACGTCGGCGCTTGGGTTGCTTCTTGGAGGGGTCATCTTCCGCTGTCCTGTCGCCATTGCCTTCTTTGGGTGTGTCCACCATATATATCATATGATGAGGTGGCTGTCCAGTGCCCTGTGGGCAGTGGTTCTTGTTCGCCTCCTGCATCGTCGTCCATGCCGTCGATGTCTTCGGAGTCGAAGTCGAGCATGTCGGTTAAATCGTCGACAGTGGCTACTAAGTGGGTGGTGGGTGGGCGGCAAATTTCTTCGTCATCCGCATCCCAATCCTGCCGGACATAGTTCGGCCAGGACTCTCCTAACAAGGATAGAGACCTTAATGAGTTCAGTATGTCACCGAAGGGCGAGTGCTGAAAGATATCCGCGGAGGTAAACTCCATGATCGGCGCCCAGTCGGATTCGATAGGCATGGGCGCAGGCGGTTCGGAGTCCGTGGCCGGGGAAGGATCCGGCAGTTTGGCATCACGGCTCTCGTGAAGGGTAAGGTCGATACTTGGCTCGATCACCGCTGAGGATACGTCCTCCGTGGCGGGGTCTATCCACCCGTCCATGGATGGCGCAACTGGCTTGGAATTGAGGGTCGGAGCGGTTTCCGGTGCGATCTCGTGAGCACTGTTCGATGGTAGAGCTAAATCATGCTCATCATGACCGTGTGGCGCACTAGGCAGGGGCTCGAACCCGTCGAAGATCAAGTCTCCGCGGATATCGGCCGTGTAGTTTAAGCTTCCAAACCTGACCTGGTGGCCAGGGGCGCAACTCTCGATCTTCTCCAGATGGCCAAGCAAGTTGGCCCGCAGTGCGAAGCCGCCGAATACAAAGATCTGTCCGGGGAGAAAAGTCTCACCCTGGACCGCATCGCTATCGATGATTGAAGGAGCCATCAAGCCTAATGATGACGACACAGAGGAACTCTCAATGAAAGCACTAATGTCGGTGTCAAAACCGGCGGATCTCGGGTAGGGGGTCCCGAACTGTGCGTCTAAGGCGGATGGTAACAGGAGGCAGGGGACATGATGTTTTACCTAGGTTCGGGCCCTCTTGATGGAGGTAAAACCCTACGTCCTGCTTGATTATTCTTGATAATATGAGTAGTACAAGAGTTGATCTACCAAAAGATCAGAGAGGCTAAACCCTAGAAGCTAGCCTATGGTATGATTGTATGTTGTCCTACGGACTAAAACCCTCCGGTTTATATAGACACCGGAGGAGGCTAGGGTTACACAAGGTCGGTTACAAAGGAGGAGGTATGCATATCCGTATTGCCTAGCTTGCCTTCCACGCCAAGTAGAGTCCCATCCGGACATGACACGAAGTCTTCAATCTCGTATCTTCATAGTCCAATAGTCCGGCCAAAGGATATAGTCCGGCTGTCCGGAGACCCCCTAATCCAGGACTCCCTCACTTAGCTTTGGGTTCAATCTTGCGGTGTCCTTTCCCAGTGACAGTAGGGGCAGCAAGGCACATATTGTATTGTTGCCATCGAGGATAACAAGATGGGGTTTATATCATATTGCATGAGTTTATCCCTCTACATCATGTCATCTTACTTAAAGCGTTACTCTGTTCTTTTGAACTTAATACTCTAGATGCATGCTGGATAGCGGTCGATGTGTGGAGTAATAGTAGTAGATGCAGGCAGGAGTCGGTCTACTTGTCTCGGACGTGATGCCTATATACATGATCATACCTAGATATTCTCATAACTATGCTCAATTATGTCAATTGCTCAACAGAAATTTGTTTACCCACCGTAATACTTATGCTCTCGAGAGAAGCCACTAGTGAAACCTATGGCCCCCTGGTCTATTTTCCATCATATTAATCTCCCGTCAACAAGCTATTTCTTGCGTCGTTTTTATTTTTCTTTATTTACTTTGCATCTTTATCATAAAAATACCAAAAATATTATCTTATCATATCTATCAGATCTCACTTTCGTAAGTGACAGTGAAGAGATTGACAACCCCTTTATTGCGTTGGTTGCGAGGATTTTATTTGTTTGTGTATGTGCGAGGGACTTGTGCGTGGCCTCCTACTGGATTGATACCTTGGTTCTCAAAAACTGAGGGAAATACTTACACTACTTTGCTGCATCACCCTTTCCTCTTCAAGGGAAAACCAACGCAGTGCTCAAGAGGTAGCAAATGGCAAATAATGTAATGCGAGGGAGAAGAGTTTATGATGGGTACTTGGTATGTCTTGACTTGGCGTAGATCTCCCCGACAACGGCGCCAGAAATCGTTCTTGCTACCTCTTGAGCATGCGTTGGTTTTCCCTTGAAGAGGAAAGGGTGATGCAGCAAAGTAGCGTAAGTATTTTCCTCAGTTTTTTGAGAATCAAGGTATCAATCCAGTAGGAGACAACGCACAAGTCACCTAGTACCTGCACAAACAAACAAGAACCTTGCAACCAACGCGATAAAGGTGTTGTCAATCCCTTCACGGTCACTCGCAAAAGTGAGATCTGATAAAGATAGTAAGGTAAATATTTTTGGTATTTTTGTTGTATAGATTGGAAAGTAAAGATTGCAAAATAGTAAACAAGATGCGATGTAAATAAAGAGATGCAATATAATAAGAAAGAGACCCGGGGGCCATAGGTTTCACTAGTGGCTTCTCTCAAGATAGCATGTATTACGGTGGGTGAACAAATTAGCGCCGAGCAATTGATAGAAAAGCGCATAGTTATGAGAATATCTAGGCAATGATTATGAATATAGGCATCACGTCCGTGTCAAGTAGATCGAAACGATTCTGCATCTACTACTACTACTACTACTCCACACATCGACCACTATCCAGCATGCATCTAGAGTATTAAGTTCATAAGAACATAGTAACGCTTTAAGCAAGATGACATGATGTAGAGGGATAAACTCAAGCAATATGATATTAAACCCATCTTTTTATCCACGATGGCAACAATACAATACGTGCCTTGCTGCCCCTACTGTCATTGGGAAAGGACACCGCAAGATTGAACCCAAAGCTAAGCACTTCTCCATTGCAAGAAAGATCAATCTAGTAGGCCAAACTAATCGATAATACGAAGAGACTTGCGAAGATATCAAATCATGCATATAAGAATTCAGAGAAGAACCAAATAATATTCATAGATAATCTTGTTCATAAACCCACAATTCATCGTATCTCGGCAAACACACCGCAAATGAATATTCCATCGAATAGATCTCCAAGAACATCGAGGAGAACTTTGTATTGATAATCAAAGAGAGAGAGACAAGAAGCCATCTAGCTAATAATGATGGACCCGAAGGTCTGTGGTAAACTACTCACGCTTCATCAGAGAGGCTATGGTGTTGATGTAGAAGCCCTCCGTGATCGATTCCCCCTCCGACAGATTGCCGGAGAAGGCCCCAAGATGGGATCTCACTGGTACATAAGGTTGTGGCGGTGGAAAAGTGGTTTTGTGGCTCTCTGCGATTGATCTAGGGTATAAGAGTATATATAGGTGAAAGAAGTACGTCGGTGGAGCTATGTGGGGCCCACGAGGGTGGGGCGCGCCTACCCCCCTGGGCACGCCCTCCTACCTCGTGGCTACCTCACGGAGTTCCAGACTTCCACTCCAAGTCTCTTGGTTTGCTTTCGGTCCAAGAAAGATCATCGCAAAGGTTTCATTCCGTTTGGATTCCGTTTGGTATTCCTTTTCTGTGAAACTCTAAAATAAGCAAAAAACAGAAACTGGCACTGGGCCTCCGGTTAATAGGTTAGTCCCAAAAATAATATAAAAGATCATATTAAAGCCCATTAAACATCCAAAACAGATAATATAATAGCATGGAACAATAAAAAATTATAGATACGTTGGAGATGTATCAGTGATCATGACGATGCTTTGGAGATGGAGATCAAAGGCACAAGATGATGATGGCCATATCATATCACTTATTTTGATTGCGTGTGATGTTTATCTTTTATGCGTCTTATTTTGCTTAGTTCGACGGTAGCATTATAAGATGATCTCTCACTACATTTCAAGGTATAAGTGTTCTCCGTGAGTATGCACCGTTGCTACAGTTCGTCGTGCCAAGACACCACATGATGATCGGGTGTGATAAGCTCTACGTTCACATACAACGGGTGCAAGCCAGTTTTGCACACGCATAATACTCGGGTTAAACTTGACGAGCCTAGCATATGCAGATATGGCCTCGGAACACTGAGACCGAAAGGTCGAACGTGAATCATATAGTAGATATGATCAACATAGTGATGTTCACCATTGAAAGCTACTCCATCTCACGTGATGATCTGACATGGTTTAGATGATATGGATCACGTGATCATTTAGATGACTAGAGGGATGTCTATCTAAGTGGGAGTTCTTAAGTAATATGATTAATTGAACTTTAATTTATCATGAACTTAGTACGTGATAGTATTTTGCATGTCTATGTTGTTGTAGATAAATGGTTCGTGCTACTGTTCCTTTGAATTTTAATGTGTTCCTAGAGGAAGCTAAGTTGAAAGATGATGGTAGCAACTACACGGACTGGGTCCGTAACTTGAGGATTATCCTCATTTTTGCACAGAAGAATTACGTCCTGGAAGCACCGCTAGGTGCAAAGCCCGCTGCAGGAGGAACACAAGATGTTATGAATGTCTGGCAGAGCAAAGATGATGACTACTCGATAGTTCAGCGTGCCATGCTTTACGGCTTAGAATCGGGACTTCAACGACATTTTGAACGTCATGGAGCATCGGAGATGTTCCAGGAGTTGAAGTTAATATTTCAAGCAAATGCCCGAATTGAGAGATATGAAGTCTCCAATAAGTTCTATAGCTGCAAGATGGAGGAGATAAGTTCTGTCAGTGAACATATACTTAGAATGTCTGGGTACCACAACCTCCTGACTCAACTGGGAGTTAATCTTCCTGATGATAGTGTCATTGACAGACTTCTTCAATCACAGCCACCAAGCTACAAAAGCTTCGCGATGAACTATAATATGCAAGGGATGGATAAGACAATTCTCGAGCTCTTCGCGATGCTAAAGGCTGCGGAGGTAGAAATCAAGAAGGAGCATCAACTATTGATGGTTAACAAGACCACTAGTTTCAAGAGGAAGGGCAAAGGGAAGAAGGGGAACTTTAAGAAGAACGGCAAGCAAGTTGCTGCTCAAGTGAAGAAGCCCAAGTCTGGACCTAAGCCCGAGACTGAGTACTTCTACTGCAAAGGGACTGATCATTGGAAGCGGAACCGCCCCAAGTATTTGGCGGATAAGAAGGATGGCAAAGTGAAAGGTATATTTGATATACATGTTATTGATGTGTACCTTACTAATGCTCGTAGTAGCGCCTGGGTATTTGATATTGGTTCTGTTGCTCATATTTGCAACTCGAAACAGGGGCTATGGATTAAACGAAGATTGGCTAAGGACACGCGTGGGAAATGGTTCCATAGTCGATGTGATCGCCGTCGACACGCTACCTCTACATCTACCTTCGGGATTAGTTTTTGACTTGAATAATTGTTATTTGGTGCCAGCGTTAAGCATGAACATTATATCTAGATCTTGTTTGATGGGAGACGATTATTCATTTAAATCATAGAATAATGGTTGTTCTATTTATATGAGTAACATCTTTTATGGTCATGCACCCTTGATGAGTGGTCTATTTTTATTGAATCTTGATAGTAGTGATACACATATTCATAGTATTGAAGCTAAAAGATACAAGTTTAATAATGATAGCACAACTTATTTGTGGCAATGCCGTTTAGGTCATATTTGTGTAAAGCACATGAAGAAACTCCATGCTGATGGGCTTTTGGAATCACTTGATGCTTGCGAACCATGCCTCATGGGTAAGATGACTAAGAATCTGTTCTCCGGTACAATAGAGCGAGCAACAGACTTATTGGAAATAATACATACTGATGTATGCGGTCCAATGAGTGTTGATGCTCGCGGCGGGTATCGTTGACCTTCACAAATGATTTGAGCAGATATGGGTATATCTACTTGATGAAACATAAGTTTGAAACATTTGAAAAGTTCAAAGAATTTCAGAGTGAAGTGGAAAATCATCGTAACAAGAAAATAAAGTTTCTACGATCTGATCGTGGAGGTGAATATTTGAGTTATGAGTTTGGCCTTCATTTGAAACAATGCGGAATAGTTTCGCAACACACGCCACCTTGAACACCACATCGTAATGGTGTGTCCGAACATCGTAACCGCACTTTATTAGATCTGGTGCGATCTATGATGTCTCTTACTGATTTACCGCTATCGTTTTGAGGTTATGCTTTAGAGAGGGATGCATTCACGTTAAATAGGGCACCATCTAAATCCGTTGAGACGACACCATATGAACTGTGGTTTGGCAAGAAACCCAAGTTATCATTTCTTAAAGTTTGGGGCTGTGATGCTTATGTGAATAAGCTTCAACCTGATAAGCTCAAACCCAAATCAGAGAAATGTGTCTTCATAGGATACCCAAAGGAGACTATTGGGTACACCTTCTATCACAGATCCAAAGGCAAAATATTCGTTGCTAAGAATGGATCTTTTCTAGAGAAGGAGTTTCTCTCGAAAGAAGTGAGTGGGAGGAAAGTAGAACTTGATGGGGTAATAGTACCTTCTCCCTTATTGGAAAGTAGTTCATCACATAAATTAGTTCCAGTGATTCCTGCACCAATTAGTGAGGAAGCTAATGATGTTGATCATGAAACTTCTGATCAAGTTACTACTGAACCTCGTAGGTCAACCAGAGTAAGATTCGCACTAGAGTGGTACGGTAATCCTGTTCTGGAGGTCATGTTACTTGACCATGACGAACCTACGAACTATAAGGAAGCGATGATGAGCCCAGATTCCGCAAAATGGCCTGAGGCCATGAAATCTGAGATGAGATGCATGTATGAGAACAAAGTATGGACTTTGGTTGACTTGCCCGATGATCGGCAAGCAATAGAGAATAAATGGATCTTCAAGAATAAGACCGACGTTGATGGTAATGTTACTGTCTACAAAGCTTGACTTGTTGCGAAAGGTTTTCGACAAGTTCAAGGAGTTGACTACGATGTGACCTTCTCACCCGTAGCGATGCTTAAGTCTGTCCGAATCATGTTAGCAATTGCCGCATTTTATGATTATGAAATTTCACAAATGGATGTCAAAACTGCATTCCTTAATGGATATCTTAAAGAAGAGTTGTATATGATGCAACCAGAAGGTTTTGTCGATCCGAAAGGTGCTAACAAAGTGTGCAAGCTCCAGGATCCATTTATGGACTGGTGCAAGCCTCTCGGAGTTGGAATATACGTTTCGATAGTGTGATCAAAGCATATGGTTTTATACAGACTTTTGGAGAAGCATGTATATACAAGAAAGTGAGTGGGAGCTCTGTAGCATTTCTGATATTATATGTGGATGACACATTGTTGATCGGAAATGATACTGAATTTCTGAATAGCATAAAAGGATACTTGAATAAGAATTTTTCAATGAAAGACCTCGGTAAAGCTGCTTATATATTGGGCATCAAGATCTATAGAGATAGATCAAGACGCTTAATTGGACTTTCACAAAGCACATACCTTGATAAAGTTTTGAAGAAGTTTAAAATGGACCAGTCAAAGAAAGGGTTCTTGCCTTTGTTGCAAGGTGTGAATTTGAGTCAGACTCAATGCCCGACCACTGCAGAAGATAGAGAGAAAATGAAAGTAATTCCCTATGCCTCAGCCATAGGTTCTATCATGTATGCAATGTTGTGTACCAGACCTGATGTGTGCCTTGCTATTAGTTTAGCAGGGAGGTACCAAAGTAATCCAGGAGTGGATCACTCGACGGCGGTCAAGAACATCCTGAAATACCTGAAAAGGACTAAGGATATGTTTCTCGTTTATGGAAGTGACAAAGAGCTCATCGTAAACAGTTACGTCGATGCAAGCTTTGACACTGATCCAGATGACTCTAAGTCACAAACAGGATACGTATTTATATTGATTGGTGGAGCTGTCAATTGATGCAGTTCCAAGCAGAGCGTCGTGGCGGGATCTACGTGTGAAGCGGAGTACATAGCTTCTTCGGAAGAAGCAAATGAAGGAGTCTGGATGAAGGAGTTCATATCCGATCTAGGTGTAATAACTAGTGCATCGGGTCGAATGAAAATCTTTTGTGACAATACTAGTGCAATTGCCTTGGCAAAGGAATCCAAATTTCACAAGAGAACTAAGCACATCAAGAGACACTTCAATTCCATCCGCGATCAAGTCAAGGAGGGAGACATAGAGATTTGCAAGATACATATGGATCTGAATGTTGCATACCCGTTGACTAAACCTCTCTCACGAGCAAAACATGGTCAACACCAAGACTCCATGGGTGTTAGAATCATTACTATGTAATCTAGATTATTGACTCTAGTGCAAGAAGGAGACTGAAAGAAATATGCCCTAGAGGCAATAATAAAATTGTTATTTATATTTCCTTATATCATGATAAATGTTTATTATTCATGATAGAATTGTATTAACTGGAAACTTAGTACATGTGTGGATACATAGACAAACAAAGTGTCCCTAGTATGCCTCTACTTGACTAGCTCATTAATCAAAGATGGTTAAGTTTCCTAGCCATAGACATGTGTTGTCATTTGATGAACGGGATCACATCATTAGAGAATGATGTGATGGACAAGACCCATCCGTTAGCTTAGCATAATGATCGCTTAGCTTTTCTGCTATTGCTTTCTTCATGACTTATACATGTTCCTCAGACTATGAGATTATGCAACTCCCAAATAGCGGAGGAACACCTTGTGTGCTATCAAACGTCACAACGTAACTGGGTGATTATAAAGGTGCTCTACAGGTGTCTCCGATGGTGTTTGTTGAGTTGGCATAGATCGAGATTAGGATTTGTTGCTCCGTGTATTGGGGAGGCATCTCTAGGCCCTCTTGGTAATGCACATCACTATGAGCCTTGCAAGCAATGTGTCTAATGAGTTAGCCACGGGATGATGCATTACGGAACGAGTAAAGAGACTTGCCGGTGATGAGATTGAACTAGGTATGATGATACCGACGATCGAATCTCGGGCAAGTAACATACCGATGACAAAGGGAACAATGTATGTTGTTGTGCGGTTTGACCGATAAAGATCTTCGTAGAATATGTAGGAGCCAATATGAGCATCCAGGTTCTGCTATTGGTTATTGACCGGAGATGTGTCTCGGTCATGTCTACATAGTTCTCGAACCCGTAGGGTCCACACGCTTAACGTTTGATGATGATTTGTATTATGAGTTTCGTGTTTTGATGAACCGAAGTTCGTTCGGAGTCCCGGGTGAGATCACGGACATGACGAGGAGTCTCGAAAGTCGAGACATAAAGATTCATATATTGAAAGGTTACATTCGGACACCAGAATGGTTCGGGTCGTTTCAGAGTACCAGGGGTTACCGGGCCCCCCCCCACAGGAGGTTAATGGGCCACCATGGGCCTTAATGGAGAAGAGAGAGGGCCGGCCAGGAGGTGGCGCGCGCCCCCTCCTTCCTTCTCTCCTCTTCCTCCTTCCCTTCTTCTCCTACTTGGAATAGGAAAGGGGGAGGGGACCGAATCCTACTTGGACCGGGAGTCCAAGTAGGACTCCCCCCATCGTGTGCCCCCCTAGGGCCGGCCACCTCTCCTCCCCCTTTATATATGTGAGAGGGGGCATCCCAATGACACACCAAGTCTTCTCTTAGCCGTGTGCGGTGCCCCCCTCCACAGTTACACACCTCGGTCATATCGTCGTAGTGCTTAGGCGAAGCCCTGCGTCGGTAACTTCATTATCATCATCATCACGCCGTCGTGCTGACGGAACTCTCCCTCGTCCTCAACTAGATCAAGAGATCGAGGGACGTCATTGAGCTGAACGTGTGCCGAACGCGGAGGTGTCGTACGTTCGGTGCTTGGATCGGTTGGATCGCGAAGACGTTCGACTACATCAAGCGTGTTACTAAACGCTTCCGCTTTCGGTCTACGAGGGTACGTGGACACACTCTCCCCTCTCGTTGCTATGCATCTTCTAGATAGATCTTGCGTGATCATAGGATTTTTTTGAAATACTGCGTTCCCCAACATCTAGTTCATATTTCCATCACACAAGAGGCCAGCACGCCGCCAGCCAACACGATGACGAGCTCCACGGAGTAGGAAAAGGGGTTGCATCTGCCCTGACTCGCCGGAGATGAATGTATGATCGTAGACTCAGAGCCCGTGGACGAAGCAGATGCGGCTGCAGCTCGTGAGCGACACTACTAGGGTCTACCATGCCGGAGAATAGCCACCGGAACGAACCCTAGAAGCCTACAAGCGCCGCTCCTAGAGCCACTGAGCCAGGAAGCCGGAAGGGTATCAAACCTCCCCCACCTCAAGCTCTTGCCACTTGACGAGGAGAAGACTGCCGCACCCCCGCCATCCACCACCCTAGCTTAGCTCGGCGGCCACCTCCGGTGACAGCAAAGGGAAGAAGGGATGGTGGGGCGTGGCCTAACGGTGTTGACTAGGGTTCCTCCCGAGTCGCCTCAGAGAGGTGACGTGGGGCAGTTCTAAGATTTGTCATGTTGCTTTGTTAGGTGTCAGGGATTAATGTAGGAATATGAAATTTTCATGGGATGCTACTATTCATGCCTTTGGTTTAAAGAAATGAGACAAAAAAGAATTAAGGGAATTTTCCTTTGACTCAGATTCAACGGAGAAATGCAGGAATTCAAACATCCAACTGAAACCTTTTGTTTTCAAATTCCTATGCACGAATAACAAGAGTATAATTTTAGTAGCATAATCACAATTCAGCTATATATTTTCATGTGTGTTTGACTTTGATTTCATCGTGTTTATTAGGATTTCTATGTTTTCATAATTCACATGAACCAAACATCAAAGTTGACAACACTCTTATTTTTTTCAAAAAGGAGATTAAACCCCTGACCTCTACATCAATCAATGCATGCAGACATCTTTATTAATTATTTCACAAATGTCTGACAAGAACATATATCAATCCACAAAATCCATCATTCACACCTACAAACTCAATAATATGGAGTGCTCTCACTCTCCATATCTAAAACCGATGTCGTCGTCGATCCATCCACATAACGTAACGGGACCAACAGCCGGTGCAACCTACCTAAAGCGCACACCACATGCATTCACTTTAGAAGCATAGCACCTGCCAACCAGGCATGACTCAACGTAGTAACTGTCGGACAGACATGACTTGACAGCTCCACCGAAGCTCCGTGCAAGACGAAGCTGCCCCACCTTCTGTCTCTGTCTTCCAGCGCTGCTCCACAAACGATGCTCCCAAAAAAACGGCCCGTAGTACACTCTTATGCTCACCAATTCTTTATTTTCCACATGCATTCCTGTTCTACCCATCTGTTTTTTCTGTTGCCACGTTTTTGAACTCTGTAAACCAAGGGAGCCCTGACTAGCTTTGCCACTGCTTTGTCAGCTTTTGGATAAGACCGAGCTGACTCGACGGCGAGTCGGAAAGCTCTTTTGCTTAGGCGATTAGCTTCGTGCTTCTGTTCAAAGACCTTGGGTAAAAGGGCAGCTGGGCTAATCAGCCTTCCCATACCCCGTAATCTTGCATCCTAGGAGCTGCGAAATCCTTTCTTGAAATTATGCACATGCGCTACTCTACCACTTGAGATTCGAGACTTGAGCAGGACCGGTTCCAACTGTTGGGTTTGGCCGGCGGCGACGCCCGGTGATAGTTTACGACTTTAACGTAGGCTCCGCGCAGCCATCCGTGAGGTGAGAGCAACCCAAGCAATATTATAATCCCTGCACACGTGAGCGGTGAGCGGTCCAGCACGGAGCAGGTCGAGCAGCCAGCGTCCGCCTTTCGCTGAACCACCCCGAACGACTGGCCGGCGAAGCATCTTTGCGTTGCACCCTCCCTACGTCCCTGCCCCGGCCGGCAGCGGTCAAACCGGCGTCTCGCCCTTATATAAGCGCGCGCCCCGCACCTCCAGTCCTCACAAACACATCAATCAAGCAAGAACACACACTCTCGAGAGATTCTCAGTCTCGGGCTCTCAAGGAAGGATTTGGTGAACTCGCTGAATTCGCTGTGATCAAGAGCTCGGGGGGTTAATTAGTTTGTTGGCATGGAGTTGGAGATGGTGAGCCAGCACGGGGCGCTGCTGAAGGTGGGGCTGTTTGTGCTGGTGCAGGCGCTGGTGTACCTCATCCTCGCCCAATCCTCCTCTGTCTTCTCCACCACCAAGACCCTCGGCCTCCCCCCGGCGCGCTCCCTCAGCGCCCGCCGCATGGTCGCGCTGCTGTCCGACCTGCCGCTGCCGCTCGGCGGCGAGCCCTCGCCCCGCGCCGTCTCCGTGGAGCCGTCGTCGCCGGTGCCCCTCGCCCACCAGAAGAAGGATTAGTTGTTAACCAAGCGCGATTGGCGGCAGGGACACGGACCGAGCTAGCAAGCGATCGTTTGCGAGCTAGTACCCGGTGCGTGCTGTAGCCTGTAGGAGCTATTCACGCCATTCTTTCATTGATTGGTTATTGGTTTGTTCTTTGGGATTGGATATGTAAACTGAGCTACACGCCGTTTGGGTTTGTACAATTAAGTGGCCATACGAGATTATGTTTTAGCTTGTTAGAATAAATCCGAGATATACCATTGATATTCGAGGACCAACCAATCACACGAGCACGACACCAAGATTTGTTAACAAGGTTCACCGATATGGCTACATCCTCGGGGTCTGACTATGGGCGCTTCTCCCCATGACACCGCTACAATACGCACCCGGCCACCCTGTACGTGGGCACATGCCGCCGGTTTTCCCTGCGTTCATGTGCTATTATGTTGGCATAGGTTATATCGTGTGTCTACCCTTACTATATATGAGACGCCTAGGATACAAGTGTCCTATTAGGACACGACTCCATATCCTATCTAACACAATACTATTCAGAGTCCAACTATAACCTAACTTGTACATAATATTCGACACAACTCTGACATGGCTGCCGTTCAATCATATGTGCTTGTGTTTTGAGGAGAAACTTCTGACCAATGAAATAGTTGTTCATATCGTGAACCTCTTCAAATGGTTTGTTTTCCTATTTTTATGCATTTTAATGCTCAGGATGTCCTTGGATACGCTTTTTCTATACAAGAAACTTCTTCCTTTCTTCTTGTAGGAGTAAAAGTTAAAGCTTTGTAATAAAGATATAAGAAGGAAAAATCACACTCCTGATGCCACTGAACGGCTTAAAATGCAGAGAGTACGCTTTCAGTTAGATTTTAATGAAATTCACTGAATTTCTGTACACACAATTATTTATGTTTCGGCCAAAAGATTTCGGCAGTTTCATTACTGCATAGAAATTCAAACATGTTCAAAATATTTTCAAAAAAATCCAAATACTTGGTTGAATTCAAGTGAATATTTCAGCCCTTGTGCCAAAATGCAAACATTGAAACTCACTGAATTTTGATGATTTCGGTTGTTGGTGAATATTTCTGGAACTAAAACTAAAAACCATGACTGCAATACGTGGATGACTCATTTTTTTGTAGCCACAAAATTCAGAACAAAACTTATTGTCAACTTGAAATATCATATTTCAGCCCTTGTGCCAAAATGCAAACATTGAAATTCACTGAATTTTGGTGATTTCGGTTGTTGGTGAAATATTTCTGAAACTGAAACTGAAAACCATGACTACAACACGTGAATGACTCATATTTTTGCTGCCACAAAATTCAGAACAGAACTTATAGTCGACTTGAAATATCTTTTGTACTATCTCTATAAAGAAATATAAGACGCCTTAGGTCAATTTTAGAGCTATGTCTCGTTTGAAGATTGTACGAACCAACAGATAGATTTAGTACTCCCTCCACATCAAAATATAAGAGCTTCCTCTTCCATGTTCCAATTTTTCTTGTAGAGCAGAGCAACAAACAAGCCTGTGCAACCCGTTTTGGTTATCTTCATACATAGTTTAGAACTCGTACATATGATAGATAATCCCTTTTGCTAATTCCTCGGTTACAGAACGTACATTCTCGGATTCTCCTAAGCTCATAACTTCTGAGGCAGCATCTTGCAGATAGAAGATGAAGATCAGAGTCAATTTTCTGCGCATAGAAGACCGTCCCCGTATTACAAGAGTTCCGCTTCAATACACCCCCTCACTAGGCGTATAAAAAGCAATATGGACCTTCAGAAAATTGTACTTCCCTATTTTTTCTGTTTGTTTTCTGTTTCTTTTCATATTTTTGTTTTTTATTTCCAATTTCTTTTTTCTTTTCCAGAAAATGCCGCGTTTTAAAAATGTTGTTCAATTTTTAAAAAGATATGCAAATATTCGCTTTTTCAGAAAAATATATAGAACTTTCAAAAAAATGTTGGTGTCTTTCAAAATTGCTCAGAATTTCAAAACATGAACAATTTCTAAAAAGAGCGAACAAAAATTTGAACGTGAATATTTTTTAAAAAGAAAATTCTTCATATCAATCGACGGATTTAACATACGCGTCCGCGCGCTCCGCACGCCACGTGCCTTCTTGGCCCCAGACTTACACGTCATTGATCTTATCTACTAGAACAAGAACCGTCGTGTCTTCTCCTGAATGCTCTTTCAATTCCTCTCTCTCTCTCTCTCTCTCCTTCGTTGAACCATCGGTGAAGCACGTCGCCACCATCGCTGATGTCCGTTGCCTTAGCCAGGACCATCTCGTTGTTGCAAGCACCCCGGCACCCTTGTTGTTGCGCTGCAAGCACGCCCCATGCCTCTCACCCTAGCTTCTCCTTTCTATCTCTCTCTTCATGTTTTCAGCAACATGATCTTTGTTGCAATTTTTTCGCAACGATAGTCTTGTTGCGGGGATACAGAGAAGATGCCGAAAAATGTCATTGCAAACTTTGCAACAAGGATCTTGTTGCAGGAATACACATAAGAGATCGGAGATGCTTTTTTGCAACAAATGTCTTGTTGCAACAGAGGTTTTGCAACAAGGGTATTGTTGCAGGAATAAAGAGAACATGCTGAAGATGCTTTTGCAACAAAGGTCCTGTTACAACAGAGGTTTGCAACAAGTGTTTTGCTGCAGGGAAATAGAGAAGAGGAACAATCAAATGGCTCACACAATCGGATGGTGCACAACCCGATCGATCTTCTAAAAAGATCAGTGGGCTGGTGCGTAGCATGCCCCTTTTGAAAAACACTAACAAATTTGGAATTTCAAAAAAAATACGAAAAAATTGAAACCAATATTTTTAATTTTCTAGAACATTTTTTGTATTTGTGTCATTTTTTCAAAAACAAGAGCATTTTATAAATGATGAACAGATTTTCAAAGCATGAATATTATTTGAAACTCCTCGAACATTTTGTGAATTTGTGGACACATTTTTCATGGCCTTCTATGACCAATTCAATGTTTACAAGTAGGTGGTGCCTTAAATTGGTGATACAAGGCGATGAAAAAATGGGGACATTTAAGGGATGTCGAGAAATGAGGTGCTCCCAAACAGAACCTTTTCGTCTACCCAAACACTCTCAGTTGAACATGATTTTTTTTAAATCTCAGTACCGACCACAACTTTTGCAAGCATGTGGGTATGCCCGTGTTGGGTATCCTTACCTAGTTTTAAATGACTTACGACACCGTATGCATGTTGCAATATGTTGGGACATTTATCAACCTTTTTTCACCAAGAAACCTCAGAAAATGCAAAACTTGTCAAAATCCCAAACAACTTGGCATGGAGCCTTGAATTGATCATATAAAGCCATGAAAAAATTGCAGCTATTTGAAGGATGACGAAAAACAACGTTCTCTGAGACGGAGCCTTCTGGCCTACTCAGACACCCTCCATAGACGTGGTCTATTTTTGGACATTCTTAAAATGATCCTAATTTTTGCAAGCGGGTGAGCATGCCTATGGTAGGTATCCAGGTTTAAACGATTTCCTACACTGAGTGCAAGTTGCGACACGTCTGACCATTTATCGGTTTTTATGACTAAGAAAACTTTAGAAAATACAAAATTTGTCAAAAACAAAATAACTTGGTATGGTGCCTTGAATTGTTCGTGCAAGCCAATAAAAAATTGGGGTCAGTAGATGGATGTCGAGAAACAATATGATCTCAAACGGAGCTTTTTGGCCTAATACTCGAACACTCTTTATTGAACATGGTCTATTTCTGGACATCTTTAAAATGACCCAAACTTTTGCAACCAGATGAGCATGCCCATGATAGGCATCCATGTCAGATTTGAACGACTTTCGACACTGTACGTATGTTGCGACATGTCCGGCTATTATAGTGCTTTTTCTGACCGAGAAAACTCCAGAAAATGCAAAATTTGTTGAAGGCACAAGCAACTTGGAATGGTGTCTCGAATTGGTCATACAAGGCCAAAAAAATTAGGGCAATTGACAGTTGTCGGAAAATTAGGGCAAATGACAATTGACAGTTGTCTCGAATTGGTCATCCAAATAACTTAGCATGGTGCCCTGAATTGGTCTTATAACGCCATGGAAAATTTGTTAAAAAATTCATAAAAAGTTCAGGGGTGGTTCAAATAATGATCGAGGTATCAAAGTTTGTTCAGAATTTAAAAGATCTTCTCGTTTTCAAAACAAATCTACAAAAATACAGAAAATGTTCAGGGCAATTAGAAAAGGATGGTTTCACATTTTTGTTTGTATCTTACTTTTCTTAATTCTATTTTTAGTGTTTTTTATGTTAAAAAATGTTCGGGTTCAAAATTGAAAAAGGAAACAAAAAAGGAAACAGAAAATAAAAAACGAAAAATAAAAAAACCAGAAAAAACTATAAAGGAAAACCGGTTCAGGGCCTTCTAGAAGGTTCCCAAAACCGGTTGAAACAGGTGCTACGCTACGCTTAAAATAGGCCGGCCCATCCCAGACCGCTCTGCTCGCTCGAAGTGTGTGTTTGGTCGACAGTTTGCCGCAGCGAGCGGCAGATAGGATTTTCCGCCCGGCCCTGCCCTGCCCGTGCGGCTCGCCTCTCTTCTCCAGGCGCCATGGCCTCCGAGCTAGGGCTACCGCCGCCGGCGAAAGGCCCACCGGCGACACCCACCACCATTGCCGCTATCAGCTACGACCTCCTCTGCGAGATCTTCCTCCTCCTTCCCTCCCTACCGAGCCTCGTCCGGGCCGCCCTCGCCTGCCGCACCTTCCTCAACGCCGTCCGCTCGTCCCCTGCCTTCCGCCGCCGCTTCCGGGCGCTCCACCCGCCGCAGCTCCTTGGATTCTTCGGAGAACCCCGCCGCGCCCCCGTACCTCCCTTCGTCCCCCTCCGCAGCCGCTCCGACCCGGACCTCGCCGCCGCCGTCCGCGGTTCCGATTTCTTCCTTACCCGTCTCCCGGAAGACAGCGGCGACTCCACCCTCGGGTGGAAGCTACAAAGCTTCCACGGCGGCTACGTCGTCCTCGTCAAAGATGCCACCCACCAGATCGCTGCCTACAACCCTGTCACGCAGGCGCTGCATCTCTTACCCCGGCCGCCGGAGGAGATCCTATTCTCCGACTCTCTTGAGGCCCACATTGTCTTCTCCGAAGAGGACCAGCGGGTGTTCCGTGTGGTCTGTGTCCAGCACCAGAGCACGCGCCTGCGGGCGCCGGCTTGCGTAGCCGTCTTCTCAACGGCGACAAGGGAGTGGCAGGTTTTCCCATGGGTGGAGACCTCCCCGCCGCCGCCGCCGCCACCGCCGCCACGCGACTTTATCAAGTTTTACCCTGGCACGCAGCTGAATGGATTCGTTTATTGGAAACACACGAGTCGACCCTATGTACTTGTTCTCAACACTGCGACAGTGCAATTCTCTAGATTGGATTTGCCGCCATTCTTGGGACAGATTAGCTCTACGCGATTCAGACTTGGTCAGACCAAGGATGGGATGCTATGTATGGTTGCCATAGATCTCTCTGATGCAGAGAGAGGAACGCTTCATGTTTGGTTTTGGACAGCTGATGATGATGGTGTTGAGAAATGGGTTCTGGGAGATACTTTTCTGCTCACTACATTTGTTGATGCCACTAAGGATGATCCCACAGTGCACATCGAGGCGGTTATCGATGGCTTTGTTTATTTGTCAACTAAGTATGACGAGCATACTGACGAGCATACTGAATCTCTGCTATCCCTCTGCCTGGAAACAGAAAAGCTAAACAAGCTCTTTGGTGATAGTACATATGTAAGCCCTGCACATCCCTACATCATGGCGTGGCCTCCTTCTTTGGTGTGCCACAAGGTGAGCCTATCCTGAAGATCCTGGTAAAGTCTGTAGAAGTTTGGTCTTTAGATTATTTTATTTAAATTACTTGAGGGTATTGGATTATTGTAGTTGTGATAATCTGCGCTTTTGAGTCAACTGTTTTTTATTTAAAAAAATGTTTGATTGCAAGTCTTGATACAGTAGCACACTATCATGTCTGATTTGGCAACTCCCTGGTAATCAAAGTCACTACATATGCTGCATAACTGACAACCGTGTGTGATTGTACAATCTGATAAGATAAGTGCTGACTTCGATAGTTTTAGGGAAAAAGTGGAAAGAGAGTTGATGGGAAATGCATTAGGGAAGTTGTCGAGATCTTTCCTATGGCCAATTCTTTGCCAGTTGAAAACTAATCTCTTTGGACTGATCATACTGTACTTCTTCTCACGAGATGAGCTTTCTTACAAATGTGTTGGTGTTATGACCGGCCGGGCCTACAGCCGTAGGAGGCCCACCGGGCAGGCTTAGGCCACAAGTTATCTTAGTTTTATTTTCAGATCTTAGTTTTATTTTCAGATCGTGGTTATATATACAAGTTGTAAGACTATTTTCAGATTTAAGCAATAAGACTATTCTGTTGCCCGGCTCCCAGAGGAGCCGGAACCCTAAAACCCTAGCCGCCTCCTGCTTGCGCCGCCGCCGCTGAACCGCAAGGACGGCGCCTCGCCGCCGGCCGCCGCGCTCCAGCCCTCGCCCACCTCCCTCTTTTCCCTACAACCTACGCCCTAGGCAGGGCAAAACCCTAGTTCCTATCAGTTGGTACTTCAGTTTTTGGTGCTGTGAAAAGGTCATGTGTTAGTTTCATATACTTATATATCAAGGAAACAGTGGAGCCATAAGCTACGTCTAATGAATGTAATCCAATGAAACTAGCAGTATGTCTACTTGACAAGAGGCTAAGCCATGAAATTTATGCTATCTTTGGCTGTTTGTTGTGGATTGAGTTCCAGACCCTCTTTTATTCTTAGCTTGAATAGTCATCCATCCTGGGTCCACTCTATTTATATTTTTATTGAGCCAGTCATTTTATCGTTTGTTCCTAACCTTGTTTTTCCATTACGGTACTTAATTTCCTTTTGCATAGTTTTTCTTTTGAAAAGGATCACCATGGCACTGAAGTTGCTGAGTTTTTTTAGTTTAGCAGCAACTGTATGGGTTATATTACACAGGGAAATAAGTTTTGCATAGTTTTGCTTCGCCGTGTCTGCTTGCATACCTCAGAAACTAGTAAGATTTACTTAGTACTCCCTCTGTAAAGAAATATAAGAGCGTTTAGATCACTACTATATTTCTTTACGGAGGGAATACTAATAAAAACATTAAGCATGCGAGCAAAAGGTCCTAGATTGGTGCATTTTCATCTCCCTAGGTCAACTTAGCCAACTGTTGCAGCTAAATTAAGGGTTGAGATCACAGCCTTGAGTTTTATGGGGGCTATCAACCTATTGATGTGGAGATACATGAAAATTAGTAAGAAAACCAGATGCTATTTTTCATGATACTCATACGAGATTAGTGCTGTGATGCTGGTCAACTGGTCTCCCTTTTTCACTAGATCAGCCATTCTAGTGTCCTCATGTGACTAAGTTTTCTAGATGCAGTCAATCTTCAGTGGCAAGTATTTTCTTAGCTGGTATATGATGTCTGACTAATAAACATTTATTATCATTCTTAAGAAAGAAGCTGGTATATGATGCCTGAAGCAAGTGCATCATGTACTCCGAGCTTGATTGCTGCCTCACAGTGCAGTGTGATTCTCCTTGAATTTGTGGGTGGGCCCAAGCTGTACACTATGAGAAGATGGCATTGGTGTAACAAATCTTATTTCATCGACTATCTTTGGAATCTGTAGCCTTGTGCGAGTTGTCTATAAAAGTACATTAATCCTGTACTTACACTGAACTATCCGTTTATGTCTTAGGAGGATTCACAAACCATGGTTACTGGAGAGAGTGTTGCGGATGCTGCTCCCGTGGGCACGAAAGAAACTTCCTCTGTTCATGCCTCAGCGTCGCCATCCTACAAATTTGATTAATGACGATGAAGCAAAAGTCACATAGGGTGTTTTACTTTGCATTCAGGATGATAAGAGCTCTTGCGAGCAAAATTAATACTTATGATGCATAGCTGGCGACCCAACCTCTTTGTCATGAGCTTTTGTTTCAGTGTGTCGGCACTTCAGTTTTTGGATGGTGTGAAATGGGCATGTGCTAGTGGCACGCTGTTTTTTTCTTTTTCCTTTTGAGAAACGGGTCATGCTGTTTTTGCCTACTATAATTCTCAATTACCTTTTGCCAGGTTTTCACATGAAACAGGTCATGATGCGTAGTCAGCCTTCTGAATCACTTGTTCATCAACTGATTATTGTGTTGGTTTCTGCATTCCATATGGTTGGGCCTGACATGTAGGGTGCGCTGTGAGTTCATTCCTTCTCTACAACAAACATGCATTCATATTTGTTCATGGGCAAGTCATAATTTGTCAGTAACATTCATGTTTGTTCATGGGCTGCTTCGCTTCAAAGCCAGGTAAGGTTGCGTTTTGTCAAACATTTCAGATCTCAAAGGGCCATCAAGGAATTTTACTGTACCAATGCTTAATGTGGCGAGGGAATTACTAGGGTGAAATCGAACATGCATACTGGTGGTGGTTCCCATCCTGGGCGAGGCCTGTGGTGATCTTGCTACTTGGCGGTTCAAGATGGGAAGTGTATGGATGAACCCGGGTACATATGAACCCACTTTAAAAAACACATTTCTAAATGCTAAAAAAATCTGAAAAATGTTGCACTTGTATGTCTTCATGTTCTATGTGCGTGCATAAAGTTTTGCAGAAAAATAACTTTTTTTATGGCGTGTGCAAAAAAGACAAAAAATTGTGTCATAGAATGCTATTTAGAAGCACTGATTTTTTTTTACGGAGACAAAACAAAAGGACAATTTTCACAAAACTGTGCCGCACACATACATTTGTGACATGTATGCATGGAATTTTTTTTTTGATTTTTTTGAGATCTTAAAACATGCTTAAAATGCATTTTTTGAAAAGTGGGTGCAGATGCCCCTGGGTTAGGACGTGCCCACTCGTTGAAGATTAGCTACTCATTTGCTTTCTTGCGATCCTCGTCCTGTCTATTCCCTCCGTCCCATAACATAATATAAAAGCGTTTTTAACTTCACATTAGTGTAAAAAATGCTCTTATATTATACAAGGGAGGGGGTACTTTTTTGGCAAACATTTTCAGTTCTCTATTGTTGCTGTTCTGAACTTCTGATGCGTATTAAGACCTATAATTAGATGGAAGTTGCAGCCTAGACCTTATACACTTTCTGAGCGGTCGTCGATCAATGTGTGCTGCTTTTGCTACCCTTTCTTGATTGGTTTATCTTGTATATCGGCTCCTAGGTTTCAAGAAGGTTCTGGACTCGGTTTCCGTTGCCCAAAGATAATTTGAGCTGGACTGTACTAGCTCCGGGACCTGCGAATTGTCTACACACATAGAGTTCATAAATATGTGCCATTACTTTGACCCTCCAGTTATATATCATATGAAAGACTAAATACAAAATTCTGGTTGTTGCTGAATTAGAAAAACAACCATCTGTAAGCAAGCAACTCCTTCAAATCTTTCGGTGGCCTGTCACTCACCTCTTCCAGTCATTTGGCTCCCAGCAGATGTAATGATTTCGTAATACAACTTTGGATTGTGTGAAACTCCCATTGTAAGTTTGTAACTACAGGCAACGTACTTACTTATCAACACTCGATAATAATGTTCTGTAATTATAATATTACATGGCTGGGCACCGACGATCGTACGAGTGCAGCAGGACGATGCCGGCCATCACACACGCACATCGCCGCCGCTGCTGTTTGTCTGGCGATCGCGGCTGCTGCTCGTCTGACGATCGCGGCCGATTTCCATGTTTCGAAGCAGCCGGCTGCAGATCCTTCTGATCCGGCGCCCCCCCGGCACCGGCAGAGATCGCCTTCGCCTCCCGCCGGGGGGCTGCGACGATGACGACGACGACGACGACGCGATGTCGCTTGTGGCGGAGACGATCGTCGGGATGCTGCCTCGGCAGATTGGGCAGGAGTTCTGCTCGGACAGCCACCTCACGATGCAGTGGGAGTGGTACAGGTGGCCGCAGGGGAGCCGGAGCGCGGACGCCGACGGCGGGAGGGGGTCGGTGCAGACGACGCAGTCCAGCCCGGCCTCCGTGACGGCGACGGTGGGCAGGGCGGCGATGGACTCCGGCGGCGCCGCCTGTGACCCGCCGCGTTGGAGAGGCGTGTCGAACTCGAACACGCTGTCGTTGGCCGCCATAGACGCCGCCGCCGCTTGTGGCCCGCCGCGTTGGACTTGGAGCGGCACGTCGAGCATGGCATGGTAGGTAGAGACATGCGGCGGCGGCGGAGGAGGCTGTGGCGGGCTGTCATCATCGGAGTCGGAGTGGTTGAATAGGAATTCATCCCATGTACCAGCGGACGCCAGCGGCAGCCAAGGCGGAGGCGGAGGAGGAAGCAGATCATGAGGCGGTGACGTGGCCTCCTCGGCGGTGGAGGAGCGCAGGGTCAAAGGAAACGACTCGGATAGTAGATCGCCGTCGCCGTGGTGGAACGGCGGCGGGGGCGGGGGAGGCGGCGACGCCAGCAGAGGGGAGGAGCAGGCGGTGGAGTACGGGGACGACAGGGGAGAGACGGCGGGCGAGGACCGGCGCTGCTCGCAAAGGAGCCGGAATTCCCGACATGCCGCTGAGCGCTCGGGGCAGTAGGAGGACGGCACGGGAGCGGTCGGCGAGGCGGCGCTGCCGCTCGACGTCGCAGGCGGTGGTCCTGTGGAGGAAAACGAGGGTCCTGTGCGCGGGGACACCGGAGTCCGCGGCCGCGCCGTCGTGAAGGAAGACCACGACGACGAGACGCACGGGGCCGGCGGTGGCGTGGAAGAGGTGAACGGAGCAGGCGGCCAGGGTAGGGCGCACAGGGGCGGTGGAGGCGGCGGCAGCGCGGGGGATTCGTCGAGGTAGTCCCGGCGGCAACGGGGGCAGAGGGTGAAGTGGAAGGGGGAGGACGGGGCGGGGAGCTCCAGCCGGGCGGCGCAGGTGTGGCAGCAGAAGCTCACGGCGTCGGGCGAGGCCATGGCGCGGGCTCCCCGAGCTCCGGCCGGGTCGCGCCCTGGCTCCTCCTCCATGTCCCCGATACCATCGATCGGCCGAGACGCGGGGCGGCTCTGCTCGGCTCGGTCTAGTCTCTAGTGATTGTTGTGCTGGCTCGAGCGTGTTCTCCTTTCTCCTCGTCCCTTTGGATGGAGGGCTTTCCACGCTTGCGTGACTAAGAAAGAGCCCGACATCAAAGTTTGCATAGTTTAATGAACCTTCGCTTGTCGCTCTGCTGACTAAGTGACTATATTTTATGTGGCTGTTCACGCATGTCGCTTTCTCGGCTCAGGCGGTGGCCACCGAGAGCTCAGAGCTGAGAGCAGATCTGCCAACAGGTCGTTGGGAACAAAGAGATTTCGCGCAGGAGTTTCAATGGATACAAAATTTTCTAGGAAATTTTTCCTGCGACGTTTTCGAACGTAGGAATAGAAAACAGAACATGGCTTCAAAGGATTGGCTTCATATCTTCACGTTTTTTATTACAGGAAAATAGCGTACATCTTCAGGCGCACAGTCGGGCCACAAAAGCCTAGCAATGTTGCCGAACCGCAGGGCATTTCGGAGCTTCACAAGCAGTCCAAAGCACGGCGTGGAGCTAACAATGTTGTGAGTTCATGGGCTAATGCTGGAATGTCTAGTACCACATCTTGTAAAAATTAAGAGATTTCTTAGATTCTTGGGATGTTCGTAGATTTTCACGAGGAACAACCTAAATTATCCGATGAAAATCTATGAAAAGGGGTCCTTGGTATTGAACTTCTGCCTTTTATTTCAAGGGCTGCCTGGGGAAAGGTAACAACACTATTTTTTTTAAACGGATAAAAGGTAAGAACACTATGGAGCTACTTCATTTGGTACTTTCGAAACTTTGACGCTTTTCATCGTCACACTGACTCACAATCGCAGACAGCTCCTGCAGACGACACTCGACACTGCTCTTTGTTAGCAGATTGATGTGAAGATGTCACAATACACTCGCCGATCAAGAGACCAAATTAATCAATAAGATCAGTGGGTTGCAATTTGCAAACTTCGTAACCAAGCTAGCTAGGAACAAGATGTAGTAAACCTACTGCTACATCCGTGGGAAATGGCATGTATGCCCAACAAAGTTTGCCACATAATAGCAGGGATATGCCAGAAATGACGGCCTTTACCATTTCGAAAAAAGAAATGACGGCCTTTATAGTTGTGCCACATGGAGCACAGAGAGATGGGCAACAGACTCGATGCCCTATTGTTGATCTACAATAAACTGGCCAACTGACTCAATTTCCTATTGATCAGCATTAGTAGTTCTGATGATTCAGAGCTCAAACATTCACTTGATCTAATAGCCATGTCATTCTGGGGAACACTGTCCAGCAATGGATCGGATGAATGGGAAACACGGCTACAGACCTGTTTACCAGGCGAGAGAACACGGGTACATGTAAATTTAACGGCACAAACCGTGCGGACATTACAGAAAGATATTGTGCTAGAACGGTAATTCTGGGAAATTGCACAGCAATTTGTAAATGGTGTAACATGAACAAAAAAATCAAACTGGCGCACAACTGCAGTAGAAACCCAAGTAGCCTGCCTTCTGAGAAAGAGGGTAGTTCCAAGTGGCATGCCAGTAGGTGTCAAAAAAAAAAGTGGCATGCCAGTTCCAAAAACAGGTTACACAAACCGTGTACATTGTCAGAGGCGTGACATCCAAAATTAGCAGTTTGAAGCTACTATGGGAATTGTGTTAAAACGGTAATTGTAGGAAATTGCACAGCAATTTGTAGATGGTGTAACGAACAAAAAAAAAATCAAACTGGCGCACAACTGCAGTAGAATACCAAGTAGCTTGCCTTCTGAGACAGAGGGTAGTTCCAAGTGGCATGCCAGTTCCGAAAACAAGTTACACAAACCGTGTACATTGTCAGAGGCGTCACATCCAAAATTAGCAGTTTGAAGCTATTACGGGAATGGTTGAATTCCCTTAATTATACTATATACGTGTGTAACGGACCTCCAAAGCTAGATAAAAAATATGAGAGCAGAGCAACTAGTTCAGGTCTTCATAGCAATTTAGATCTGCCCAGTTAACAGAAGATACGATTGGACATGCAGTCCCCACACCATGCATCTCAGATTAAACTTGCAGATGCCGCGTACAAACTTTTTCAGTTATTTTAAGCATGGAAACGACTGTCCAAGTTATCATAAACAAATTAGTAAATATGACCGTTTCCAGATATATCAGTAATATAAAATCACTAGTATGATAAGTTGGTAACCAATGGCCACGCATTGCTCAAGACTTTTATCTTCGAAAGAAAACAGGATGTCTTGACATAAAGCATTAAGGTAACAAAAAAGTAACTCTCCTTGTAAGTTATAAGTAGACATGGAATCCTATGATAGTTTGGTAACAATTTTGGTATCCAGCAAACACAGCAACTAGCCAAATCAGATTCTCATTCTCTTGTAACTACAGAATACAAGCTGGTAAGGATAAATCTCCGTGCAATCTAAATAAATAAAAATACAAAAGCAGATAAATGAAATGTGTACCGATACACCCAAAACAAATGCCAAATCAAGGTAAACTTACATCAACTCTGTACACTAACATTGCTTATAACGCAGGTTCCAACTTCATGGCATTGGTGGATAAACATCTGCACCAGAATAGTGACAAGGTCAAAATTGAAATTTCTCATACTGGCAATGATGAATAACCTGAGAATATTTGTATTAACCCCAGCTAGAAATTACCTTCAACAGCCCAGGACAGCTGAATGTGCTCATGCCGTTGAACTGACAATATATCAATCAGTGGGGCTACCGTATACACAAGAATGCCTCAAAAATCCAAACCAAAAGGTAAATCTGACACCTATTTCTTCCACATTAGAAGCACTCACTCATTTGTTGGACGAAACACGGCTGTAGTATTCAGTGAAGTCTAAACGGAAGAGAAGGAACTTTAAATCAACATGCTGCTGAAGGGGCAACTGGGAGATAAATGAATCAAGAGAAACTGTATAATCTTTTGCAATGCTGTCCAAATCTTCACCCATTTTCAGAAAAAGTTCCCCGGCGAGTTGAATCATAGCTTTTCTGCCCCCCTCCAGCCATGAACCTGTTTCCTTGGTTTTTGTTTTTGTTTTCGATTTACCCTTTCCCCTGCAGTAAGAAGGAAAACTTAAAAGTAAACCAAACAGTAGATGTGATAAAGATTTTGAGGGAAAGATGTTATTAGCTATTTCTGCAATAATCTAACCTTAGTTGCAACTCGTATATCCGTTCAAACCACCTATCAGCATGGCTGCGGAACTGTAATATGATGTCAAACAAGGCAAAAAGATTTCTCAAAATTCCCAGGGACCGCTCGCCCAGGAGAGACTTCTCGACAATTGAAGTGAGATACTTATCATGTCCCATGAGAAGATCGTCTAAATCTTTTGCTGCATCCATTTCTTCTGAAAAACGAGCCCAGGAAACCTCTAGGACCTCAAACATAATGTAGTACTGGAAGTTGGTCACAAAATGGTTCATTTCATTAAACAGAACTTGGCATTTCCGAAGAACTGAAACAAACTGAGCCCTGATGCTTGCCCCTTCCTTGTAAAATGGAGAAGAAAGAATGCAATTAGGCTTCATTGTCTTCCAGACTCCAGTCAAGGAATGGTCAACACGCTTAAGCTTCCATAGGAAGTTGAATATCTTGAGGTACATCTTCATGACTGAAGCAATGAACACCGTGTCCAGAGGGACCCTAGCATCATACTCCAAGGAGAAGACATCCCAGCCAACATCGCCATCTCCGTGATCCATCATCTTTACTTTTATCCGGTCCAAGATGTCACGGTCATCATATTGTGCGTCAGATGCACGTATTGCAGTTTCAAGCAAGCCAGCAAGGTGGAAGGGGCTAATTCTATTGGCTGGTTCTGACAACTCAGGACCAACAACATCCATGAGATACTGAACAAAATCACCCTGCCCAAGAAGCAAATACCTCTTGATAGCAAGACAATGGTCTTTAAATCGATATCGCTTATGAATCACGTCCATCAGACGTTGATCAATCCTCTTGGCTGCTTCTACCACCAATGCCTCCAAAGCATCAATCTGCCCATAACCAAGCCCACCTCGACTGGTTGTGGTGCCAACATAGGCTGCGGCCTCAGTGGCAGCCTCAGCCCAACCATTATCATCACAGCAAACTCTGAGAAAGTTGATTGACTTCCCCGTTCTAAGGATCCGTTGTGCCAGCACCGGAGAAATGAAAGACGGTAGCATATCAGACTGAATAAGGTAGCCCTCCCGCCACAAAGATTCAGCCTTGACTGGCTGCCCAAGGATGAAGAACTCGCCAAATACATCCTCCAATTCACCCTCAAGCACCCAGCTCCGGACCATTTCAAACAGTGGTGAGCACACTCGCCGCAGCAAGCGGCCCATAAAATCTTGAACCATGGGATCCCCATGCTGTGCGTGCCCATGGATCGCACCAGCCATCCCACCACCTCTCAAGCCACGGCATCCATCCACCAAGACAGCCATTAAGCGCATTCTCACTGTAGGCTCAGCAAGCCACACAACAAGGCGCCGCAGTGAGAGGTAATTGCCTGACACACCCGAATCAGATCCAGGTGTTGGAATTGGATTTAACGAGTATGACTCTAGAACGGCAAGCAGCTTGTAATAATCAGATAGTTCCTCCTGTAGAGCTGAGCAGAAGGCCTGGGCAACAGTGCCTACCTCGGTGGCGGCATGAGAGGGCAAGCGGCTTACATTGTCGGAAATGAAGCCTCGCACCTTGCGGAACAGCCACCCGACCTCACACAGCTTGCGTACCAGGGTGCGAGTGGAGCGGGGCACGCGGACGCCATCGGGCAGGTCGTAGGCGTCGCTGCCCTTGTCATACCGGACGTACCGGCCGTCAATGCCCTGGCAGGCGTAGAGCACGTCGCGCACCAGCGCGGCCTCCGACACCTCCGTCTCGTCGAGGACCAGCTCGGTGTACTCCCGCAGCGCGATCTCGCGGATGTTGTCCGGATCCTTGGAGACCAGCACCACGCCACCGGCCGGCGTGCCGGGCGCCCGCGAGGCCTGCTTGCCCCCGGCCGCCGGCGGCGCGGCGGTGGGGAGGTTGGGGAGGCAGGAGGAGGCGGCGGCGGCCCCGCGGCGGTGGGAGGAGAGCGAGTCGAGCAGGTAGAGGAGGGGCCAGAGCGAGGCGGGGCGGGATCGGGCGGAGAGCTTGGAGTGGAGGTCGGCGAAGGCGAGGGCGTCGTCGGGGCGGCCGGAGGCGGCGAGGCGGCGCTTGATGGCCTCCGCGACCGCGTGCTCGTCGGGGAGGACGGCGGGGGCGAGGCGGCTGGAGAGCAGCCGGTGCGCGAACCGCAGCGCGCCGCCCGCGTCGCGGCCCCCGCCGCCGGATTCGGCGGGGGCGAGGCGGAGGACGAGCTCCTTGACGAGATCCTGGGCCTGCTGGTCGTCCATCGGGGCGCTGGGGTTCGAGCCGGGCGGCTGAGTTGGTTGGATGGAGGTTTGGGAATTTTGCGGGGTGGGTGGTTTCTCTGTATCCCTCTGCTTTTGTTTTGTATTTTTTGGGCGTTTGGATTTGTGTCACGGCCAATTCCATCGTTTTGGGCGCGGCGAGGAATCTTTTTGAAAAGGGGATGGCTAGATGCAAGTCACTAAAAAACGAATTTGGGTTCAGGGCCGTCGGCTGTAAAATGGATGGCGAGATTATTATCTTCAACCTCTCGCTTTCTTTTTTCTTCATCTGCTTCCGCCCCCGTATCTGCCAACTTTCACCGCTGCGGCGCTCCCGCGCAGCCTAGCCGCACCGCCCTCCCCCACCCACGGGCCATCGTCGTGTTGCCGCTCCCCAACCATCCATCTGGCCCCAGCGTTGACGAAAATTTTCCCCGATGAATTTGCACCACCATCGTGCTGCCACCCCCACTCCCTCCGTCAATGATAGGTGATGGGGTAGCCCTCCAATGAGCTCATTCCTTCTCCTTCATTCCCTCCAGCCTCCCTCCGACGAACTTCTCTGCCCTTCTCAAAATCAACTAACCCAAAAGCTAAAGCCAGTCGATTGACTTTTAGCCATTGTGTTTTGAAGAAAAAAATTGTCGAAGGTCGTGTGTTATGTGTCTCTATGAGTGGGGCTGAGAATTTGGAAATGGTCATGGACCGTGGAGTTTGGGGTGTAGTCCACGAAAGAAACAGGGACTTACAACATCAATTTAAATCAAATTTATATTACATGCCCAAATCTCTGTCTTCTTGTATGCAAAAATGGTTACTTTCACATGTAATCTGAAACGGTCTACAATTCTTTAATACAATACAGACGCAGACACTCATATATATACACACATAAACTCATCATTATGAATGCACGCATGCATAACCTACATCTATGAACACATTCGAGTAACCGGGACACCACATCATCTTGATGCCTTCATAGTCTCGCCGCGCCTCCCCGGCCTCAACTTCTCCCTGGCCGGCCCAACACGAGAGGAGCGTTGGCTCACTAGCGCACATTTTCTTGTTTTTTATTTAGTATATTCTGGAAAGGACACATATTTTATTTAAATTATAAAAAATATTAGTCATTTAAAAAATGTTCATGCATTCATAAAAAAGTTTGTCATATTCAAAATATGTTCACGACATTTTTATAAAATGCTAATACACTGTAAAAAAATGTTCACATAATTTAGGAAAAATGTTCTGTGCCATTCAAAAACATTGCATGGTTTAAAAAATGTTTTGCTCCATTCAAAAAATGTCGGTGACAGTTAAGAATTTTTTATATAATGTAAGGTAATGCTCGTGTAGTTTTAAAAAAACATCATACCATTCAAAATATGTTCTTGACATTTAAAAATTGTTCACACGTTTGAAAAGACTTCGTGACATTTGTAAAAAAAAATCTTATACACATCATTTGGAAAAAATGTTTGTATCATTTTAGAATATATTCAACGTGTATTTGAAATGTTTAGCATGTATACGGAAAAAAATCTTCAAACATTTATGTTCATCATGTATTGGAAAAATGGTCGATGTATATCAAATAATATGTCGCATGTATACAATTTTTTTACAACACGTATTAAAACATAGACATGTATTCTAAAAGGGTATAAAATAAAATATATTTTAAAAAACAAAGAAAACAAATAAAAACACATAGAAGCAAATCTATACCTAATAATAATAAAGGACGGTGCGTTTCTTCGAATTCTTAGTCCGTCCACCATATATAATTATTTTTGCTATCTGAGGTGGTACTAATATTTGGGTTTTTTAGGGGTAAAGCTAAATTTTATTGATCAAATGCCACGGAGTGTGGAATACATCTCGGATGATGGGGTTGAACAAACCACACGTGGCGTCCCTGACCTAAAGAGTGGGAAAGCTTAGCTAGATTGTGAGCCTGTTTATTTCTCTCTCGATCTTCAAAAATGAAATTACAACTAAAACAAGTATCACGAAGCTTAATCTCACTAATGACACTACCGTATCTTCCTTCTGAGCCCTTTTGGATGTCTTCTACAACTTGCTTGGAATCTGAAGTAATAATGAAGTTCTGCAAGAGCAGATCGTCTGCCAGAGAAAGTGCCTCCCTGCACGCAATGGATTCAAGTATAGTTGAATCACGGATGCCATGTATCACCAACGATGAACTTCCCAAGTAGTTACCTTGGTCGTCTCTACACACTGTTGTCGTTGTACCACATCTAGATGGTGTGGACACTCCTGCGTCAACACGTATTTTTACAAAACCCGTAGGTGGCACCTTCTGTCTCCGCTCGCCTCTTGGTGCACTGGCTTGGTGTGAGTTTTGTGCTGGTCTCGCATCCTTTAGTACCTGTAGCTCTGAAATATATCTATCTATAAAACCCTGGGTAGCTTGTGGACTTTGAAAAATATCTTCATGTATTGCTTTCCTCCTTAATGTCCATATCGCCCGCAAAGTGACCACCACTCGGGTGAATTGAGCATGAGAAAGATCATCAACCAAAGAGAACAACTAATATTTTGCATGCGGCTCTGAGGTAGAGATAAGTTGTTGGGCAAGCTTATCATCGACAAGCGCCCAAGAGTTGTGTTGTGAAACTCTTCGCACACTCTGTATTGCCGGTCTTGATGGGCTTATATGGTTACAACAGAAGTACAGAGGGGGGAGGAGAGTACAAACTGCAGTCCCTGCATGAGAGGACGCACAAGGCGCATGACCTGGACTAGGTAGCGCACGACCTGCACTAGGTTGTTGGAGACGTGCGGGAGTGGGAGATGAGGCCGTTAGCCACCCGAGGGACGACCTGAAGATGCTGTCGAACACCCCCCCGCAGTCGCAATGTGGGGTTCGCCGACGTTAAGACTGGTACGAAAATCATCTAAGAGATGCGTCGGGAGCCCTTTGATGAAGATGTCGGCAAATTGTGAGCTCGTGGGTGTAACACCCTCGATGCGACTATATCTCCCACGTGTCGAGACACGACTTAGAGGCATAATCGCATTGAAGGCATATGTCGCAAGTTAGGCAATCTTCACAACATCCCATGTAATATATAGATAATAAAAGGGGAGATAACATAGTTGGCTTACACTCGCCACGTCAATCAAGGACATGAATAACATTACATCAACCAAACACTCATGGCCCGACTACGGCGCCAAAATAAAAGATAACCAACATGCGACACGGTCCCGATCACCCTCAACTGGGCACCACTACTGATCATCAGGAAAAGAAATATAGTATCGTTGAGAGTCCTCGTCGAACTCCCACTTGAGCTCAAGCGCGTCACCTGGAGCGGAATCATCAGGCCCTGCATCTGGTGTAATAGTAATCTGTGAGCCACAGGGACTCAGCAATCTCGCACCCTCGCGATCAAGACTATTTAAGCTTAATAGGTATGGCAAGGTAAGTATATGTGGAGCTGCAACAAGCGACTAGCATAAATGGTGGCTATCCTGTTCGCAAAAGAGAGCGAGAAGAGGAGGCAAAGCGCGAGCGAGAAACTAGAGGGCAACCTGCGCAAGTATTACTCCAACTCCGTGTTCACTTTCCGGACTCCGCCGAGAAGAGACCATCATGGTAACTCACACTGTTGATTCATTTTAATTAAATTAAGGTTCAAGTTATATACAACCGGACATTAACAAATTCCCATCTGCCCATAACCACGGGCACGGCTTTTGAAAGTTCAAATCCCTGCAGGGGAGTCCCAACTTAGCCCATGACAAGCTCTCACGGTCAACGAAGGAATAGACCTCCTCCCGAGACGTTCTGATCAGACTCGGTATCTCGGTTCTACAAGACACTTCGACAGGTTAAAACAAGACCAGCAACACCGCCCGAATGTGCCGACAAATCCCGATAGGAGCTGCACATATCTCGTTCTCAGGGCACAATCGGATAAGCAATCCGTACAACTAAAACCAGCCCTCGAGTTTCCCCGAGGTGGCGCTGCAAGGGGCTCTAGGTTGGACCAACACTCAGAGGAGCACTGGCCCAGGGGGGGGGTTTAAATAAGATGACCCTCGGGCTCCGGAAACCCAAGGGAAAAAGAGGCTAGGTGGCAAATGGTAAAACCAAGGTTGGGCATTGCTGGAAAAGCTTTAATCAAGGCGAACTATCAAGGGGTTCCCATTATAACCCAACCGCGTAAGGAACGCAAAATCCGGGAACATAACACCGATATGACGAAAACTAGGGCGGCAAGAGTGGAACAAAACACTAGGCGAGAGGCTGAGCCTTCCACCCTTTACCAAGTATATAGATGCATTAAGATAACAAGATAATATAATGATATCGCAACAAGTAAAAAAATGTTCCAACAAGGAACGGTCTCCAATCTTCACCTGCAACTAGCAACGCTATAAGAGGGGCTGAGCAAAGCGGTAACATAGCCAATCAACGGTTTGCTAGGACATGGTGGGTTAGAGGTTTGACATGGCAATTTGGGAGGCTTGAAGGCAAGTGGTAGGCATCGTAGCATTGGCATAGCAAAAGAGCGAGCAATCTAGCATAGCAAAGATAGTAGTGATTTCGAGGGTATGATCATCTTGCCTGCAAAGTTGCCAGAGTTGACTGGATCCTTGAAAGAAAACTCAACGGGCTCCTCGTTAGCGAACTCGTCTCCCGGCTCTACCCAAACAAGACAAATAAGCAAACGGAACACAATCAACCACGTGCAAAGCTCAAACACTAAGATGCAATGATGATATGCTATGCGGGATGCGATGCGAAATGCATATGCAAGATTTGACAAGGGATGCATGAACCTGGCCTCAACTTGGGAATCCAAGTGTGCCACTGGAAAGATGAGATGAAATCGCTTGAAAACGATATAAAGATCACCGGAATCGAAGTTACGGTTTGGAAATGGCAAGCAATTCAAATATGGCCACGTTCTGCGATTTACAGCAAGTAGCCATCTAAATGCAATGAGATGAACATGCTACAGCACTCAAACATGACAACAAAATACATGGCAGGGATGCATTCAAGATTCTTAACAAAAGTCTAGCACTGAGCTATGGCCAATTCATCCATTAACAGGTTCAAACAAGCATGGCAAAAATGCAAATGGTAAACAGATCTCAGACTTAGTGAAATTAACACTTGTCTGGAATTTCAGATCAGGTAGCACACTTCGGAGCAACAAAACTATATTCTACAGGACCTGAACATGGCAAAGTAAAGCATGGCATGGAGCTACTCAAAGAGCTTAACAAAAGTCTCTTACTTACCTTGAGCCAAAAGGGATCAGAAAATACATTTGCAAGCATGTGAACATGGCAAAAACATAATCGGTTCTCAGACTTAGTGAAAACTGGAGCATGCTGAAACAGATATCAAGTAGGCATGTTTACAAGCTCGATGCACTCACTACAGAGCAAGTCATGACAAGCTAAGCATACATCCATCAAGAATACACAAAATGCAAGCTAGACATGGCAAGAACAATAGCATAGCATGCACGGATCAATTACAACATCATCGGCAAAATCACTAACAAGAAGACAATCTGCCTAGATTCACAAAATAGCAAACGTAGAGCTCGATTGACTCAAGCTAGGGTGCTCCATAATTGCAAACAAAGACATGGATGGATAGAGCACTACAATATTAACAAAACATCCTTACTGATCATCCTCAAAAGAGGCACGGATCACTAGGAAACAACATGAACATATGGCCATATGAGATAAACAGGTCAAGGACTTAGTGGAAATGCTAAGTCCCTGAAATCAGCATTAGCAAGTGCCTCACTTTGCAAGCTTGTGCTAGTCACCACACACATCACAAAAATACATGGGTTGCACCTCTGGAAAGATGGCAAAACCCTTAACAAAACATATGTGGAACTCATGGGCATATCATGCACACAATAATCATGGCAAAAATGACAAATATCTAAATGGAGTAGCAGATCTGACAATTATCTCAAGTAGCACTCTTCTAACAGCATTTCGGTCATCAAGATGAACTCAAATGAAAATGATGCAATGGAATGAAATGATGTGCTCTCTGAGACGAACAATTTGATATGCTATATGCCCAAAATGGAGCTACTGATGCAAAGTTATAGCACGATGAACAGGGAAACATGAACTAGGGTTTCGGGAGAAAGTCAACCCGAAACAGATCTAGATCTGAGATCCGGCGGCACGCTTCCCGAGGTTTGCCGGAGATGCACTGTAGCTGGCCGGAGCTTGTCGAGGACGCCGGAGTGAGGAGAGGAGAAGGAGCCGGATCCGGGGCGCGAGGACGGCGGAGGAGCTCCGGGCGGCGAGGGACGGCGGTGAGGCGCGCGGGCGGGCGGCGCGCCGGATTTGTGGCGGCGGAGGCCGCCGGCGTTGAAGTCGGCCGCGGTGGCGCGGCGGCGCCGGCCGGCGAGAGCGGGCACGGCCGCGGAAGAAGGCGCGGGCGAGGGGCCTGGCGGCGCGCGGCGGATGGGCCGCGGGGGACGGCCTCGGGCCTGGCGGGCCCTCGCGGTCGGTGGCGGGGACGAGGCCACGTGGCGGCTCGCCAGTGGTTGCGGGGCGGCGGCGCGGGACGTCCGGCGCGGACCGGACGTGTCCGGCGCGGCGCGATGCGGATTTTAGGGTTTTGGGGCAGAGGAGATCCGGGAATTGAAATGGGGGAGGTATATATAGGCATAGAGGGAGCTAGGAGAGTCCAAATGAGGTGCGGTTTTCGGCCACGTGATCGTGATCGAACGCTCTAGATGATGGAGAAGATTTTGGTGGGTTTTGGACCAAAATGGAGGGGTGTTGGGCTGCAACACACACAAGGCCTTTTCGGTCCCTCGGTTAACCGTTGGAGTATCAAACGAAGTCCAAATGGTACGAAACTTGACAGGCGGTCTACCGATAGTAAACCAAGGCCGCTTGGCAAGTCTCGGTCCAATCCGGAAATGTTTAATCCCCACACATGAAAGAAAGGTAGAAATGACCACCGGAGGAGAACGAAGCGCCGGAATGCAAAACGGACAACGGGGAAAATGCTCGAATGAATGAGATGAACACGTCTGCAAATGCAATGCACATGATGACATGATATGAGATGCATGACAACGATAACAACACATGGAGACAAAGATCCGAACCCGAGAAAATAAAATAACTTAACGCCGAAAACGGCAAGAGTTGGAGTACATATTGGGTAAGTTACATCTGGGGTGTTACAACACTCCACCACTACGAAAGGATCTCGTCCCGAGATCTAGGACTGAAAGAACGCCGGGTATTTAGAACAGAGGTGATCCTCGCGTTCCCAGGTAGCTTCACGGTCGGAATGGTGTGACCACTTGACTTTGAGGAATTTGATTGACTTGTTGCGAGTCTTGCGTTCAGTCTCTTCAAGAATAGCAACTGGGTGCTCACGATAGGAGAGATATTCTTGGAGCTCAATGTCCTCGAAGTTGACGGAGCGGTCAGGAGTCTTGAAGAACTTTCGGAGCTGAGAGACATGGAACACGTCATGAACATTTGCAAAGTTTGAAGGAAGCTCGAGTTGATAGGCGAGATCGCCTCTCTTGCTGACAATCTTGAAAGGTCCACGTATCTAGGGGCAAGCTTCCCTTTGATACCGAAGCGACGAGTACCTTTCATAGGAGAGACGCGGAGGTAAACATGATCTCCGATCTCGAAAGCCAAATCACGGTGCTTACTATCATAGTAACTCTTCTGGCGGGATTGGGCTGCTTTGAGGTTATCTCGAATGACTTTGCACATTTCCTCTGCCTCTGTGATTAAGTCATTACCCAAAAGCTGACGTTCACCGGTTTCGGACCAGTTGAGAGGGGTACGGCACTTCCTGCCATACAGAATTTCAAATGGGGCCTTGCCCGAACTTGCTTGAAAACTGTTGTTGTAGGAGAATTCAGCATAAGGAAGACAATCCTCCCACTTCATGCCGAAGGAGATCACACAAGCCCTGAGCATATCTTCAAGAATCTGATTGACACGCTCGACTTGGCCGCTAGTTTGAGGATGGAAAACTGTGCTGAAGCGGATGTTGGTGCCCATGGCCTTCTGAAAAGAATCCCAAAACTTGGAGGTAAAGATGCTGCCACGGTCTGAAGAGATCACTTGTGGAATACCGTGTAGAGAGACAATCCGAGAGGTATAGAGTTCCGCCAATTGAGCTGCAGTGATAGACTCTTTGATAGGCAGAAAGTGAGCCACTTTAGTGAGTTTGTCGACGACAACGAATATAGCATCATTGCCACGCTTGGACTTTGGAAACCCAGTCACGAAGTCCATTTCAATATGGTCAAACTTCCATTCTGGAATGGCAAGAGGTTGGAGGAGACCCGCTGGTCTTTGGTGTTCTGCCTTCACTCTTCTGCAGACATCACACTCATTCACGAACTGAGCGATCTCGCGCTTCATTCGAGTCCACCAATAAGTCTGCTTGAGGTCCTGATACATCTTCGTGCTCCCAGGGTGGATGGAGAGGAGAGAATTGTGAGCCTCGTTCATGATCACTTTACGGAGGTCACCTTTGGGTACAACAATACGATCCTCGAAGAAGAGAGTGTCCTTGTCATCAAGGCGGTAGCACTTGTACTTGGGTTGACTCTTGGCAATCCCAATCTTCACCTTTTTCACCATAGCATCAAGAAGCTGGGCTTGGCGAATCTGGTCTTCCAAGGTAGGAGATACTTGAAGGTTGGCGAGGAAACCTTGAGGAAAAACTTGCAGATTAAGTTTGCGGAAAGCTTCACAAAGCTCGGGTTGATAAGGCTTGAGAATCAGACTGTTGCAATAAGCCTTCCTGCTCAATGCGTCAGCAATCACATTGGCCTTGCCTGGAGTATACTCAATACTCGGATTATACTCTTGAATCATTTCGACCCATCGAGTTTGCCTGAGGTTGAGATTAGGCTGAGTGAAGATGTACTTGAGACTCTTGTGATCAGTGAAAATGTCCACTTTTCTTCCCAATTGGAGATGTCTCCAAGTCAAAAGAGCATGCACAACTGCCGCCAACTCGAGATCATGAGTGGGTTAGTTCTTCTTATTGGGCTTCAACTGGTGAGAGGTATAAGCAACGACTTTCTTCTCTTGCATCAACACTGCGCCAAGACCTTGGAGAGAGGCATCACAAAAGACCTCGTACGGCTTGGATTCATCAGGCAGAGTCAGAACTGGAGCAGTGATCAATTTCTCTTTCAAAGTGTTGAAAGCAATGTCACACTCCGGAGACCAAACGTACTTGACGTGCTTCTGGAGAAGATTTGAGAGAGGCTTCGCGATCTTAGAAAAGTTTTCAATGAATCTTCGGCAATAGCTTGCGAGACAGAGGAAGCTACGGAGTTGCTTCACGTTCTGAGGAGGTTCCCAATTCACAATTGCAGACACCTTCTCAGGATTCACGGCAATGCCCTTGGCAGAGATGATATGACCAAGATAAAGAGCCTCATCGATCCAAAATTCGCACTTGGAGAACTTGGCGTAGAACTTGTGTTCCCTCAGCTTATCGAGTACCAAACGCAAGTGCTTGGCATGATCTTCCTTGTTCTTTGAGAAAACCAGAATGTCGTCGAGATAGACCAAAACGAAGTCATTGGTGTAGGCGTTGAAGATGAAGTTCATCATGCGGGAGAAAGTGGGAGGAGCGTTGACGAGGCCAAAAGACATGACAGTGTATTCATATGAACCATAGCTTGTCCTGAAAGCCGTCTTGGGAATATCTTGCTCACGGATTCAAATCTGATGATAACCCATACGGAGATCAAGCTTGGAGAATACTTGGGCACCCTTGAGTTGTTCGAACAGCTCGTTGATGTTGGGAAGTGGGTATTTGTTCTTGATGGTCTTCTTGTTCAATGGATGGTAATCAACACAAAGTCGGTCTGTTCCATACTTCTTCTTCACAAAAAGAACACCACAACCCCACAGAGAAGAACTAGGCTGGATGAGACCCATTCTCTCTTGAATATCGAGTTGTTTCTTCAGCTCCTTCAACTCTTCAGGTCCGAGCTTGTAAGGACGCTTGCACACTGGTTCCGTGCCAGGCTCAAGATCAATAACGAATTCAACTGGCCGGTGCAGAGGCATTCCTAGAAGCTCTTCTAGAAAGACGTCTTGATATTCGCAAACGACTGGAATTTGCGAGATAGCATCCAGTTCACCCTTCTCATTGAGAGAAAATAGACGGATGGTATCATCACGAGCGGCAAAGACAATTACATCCTCAGACGAATGAGTCAATTGAATCTGCCTGGCTGCACAATCGAGATGCGCCTTGTGCTTAGAAAGCCAATCCATCCCGAGAATAAGATCAATATCCGAGTCACCAAGAACATTTGGAGAGGACAAGAACTTATAGTCACCCAAAGTGATTGTAACATCCGTAATGCATACACGAGATGTCATTTGACGGGCCGGAGAAACAATAGCCAACGGTTTCGACAACACTTGAGTAACAAAATCATGCTTAGATGCAAAAGGTCTCGACATGAAACAATGCGATGCACCAGTGTCAAAAAGAACTCTTGCAGGAATATCGTTAACAGGAAGGTTACCCATGATGACATCTGATGAATCCTCTGCCTAAGCTGCATTCACCATATTGACCTTGGCGTACTTGGGGTTATGCTTGATCACAGCTGTACTTGCCGATCTCACAGGAGGAGGAGGAGGAAGACGCCTCTGGTTGAGACACTTATTGGCATAGTGACCCTTCTGTTGGCACTTGTTGCACGTGACCTCTGAAAGAGGACGGTGGTACGGAGCACTCGATCTTGGAGCTTGAGACGAAGTCCTGTTCTGAAAGCCAGGGTTGGGTGGGTGGGAAGATCCACTGCCACCTTTGCTCTTCTGCTGATACGGCTGACGGAACGGAGGAGGAGGAAGCCAATACTTCTGCTGCTTGGCCACTTGAGTAGAGGAAGAAGGAGTAGTGTCTCTGACTCGCTTCTTGGAAGCATCACACCTCAGTTGAGCGGCCTCTTGCTTCAATGCCATGTTGTAGAACTCATCGTACCTCAAGGGCTCAAAAAGAACAAGAGCTAGCTGAATTTCTTCTCTGAGACCACCCCTGAACTGGTATATCATGCTCTTCTCGTCAGGGACGTCCTGCTTAGCAAAGCGGGCGAGCTTCTGAAACAACTTGTTGTAGTCATAGACAGACAAAGAGCCTTGCTTCAGGTTGCGGAATTCCTGACGCTTGCTTTCAACCACGCTCTGGGGAATATGGTGAGCTTTGAAGTCTTGACGGAATTCATCCCAAGTAATAGCACGTCCACCTCTGGAATCCTTGTACTGCTGGAACCATTCTGCGGCTTGATCTTTGAGTTGGAAGGAAGCGAACTTGACAAAGTCCTCAGGCCTGACGTTACTGCACTCGAAATGCTTGCACAGATCCACGAGCCAATCGTCAGCATCAGTTGCCTCAACACAATTGCTGAAAGTTTTTCGCCCGTTAGCAAGGAACTGGTTGAGTGTAGCAAAGTGATTCTGATTGTTGCCTTGGTTCCCTTGGTTGCCTTGATTGCGCTCTTGAAGAATTTGCATGATCAACCGTGTGTTTGCATTGGTTGCGACCATCACAGCTTGCCATGCCTCCGGAGGAGGGGGGGTGGTGGCGGATCTTGATTCTGATTCTGATTGGTGCTCTTAGCGGGAGCCATCCTGAAGAGGTTGACCACCGTTAGCACATAGACAGATAAAATGAAGCTGAATCCAACGGAATGAAAATTGCAACATATAGTCTTCACATCCGAACAAAATGAATGAATGCATTCCTCTTGAAATGGTCACATATCCATAAATTGAGAAGACACTTAGAATTTAGGTAGAGAAATAAATCAACAAGGTACGGATCAAGAACGAATACTCGATAAGAAATCCCAATCTCAAACCAAATATCCGTGGAAGAAGAACTAGAGCTACAAGAATTCCCACCTATGAAACTCCCGAACCTTTCCGGTTATGCAATCAGGTGTTGGGGATACAGGGGAAGCATAATATCTCACCCAAATCTAGCAAATCCTACATCCAGCTGTATCCATCCTTCAACACATAACCAAGAAAAACTTCGGAAACCATCTACCTCAACCTTCGAAAAGCATCCGTTATACAAGTTATGGCGATACTCCCGAACTCCCACCCCAGTACTGGGTGGCGTCGAGGTTATCTCACCAACGAACTGCATAAAGAGATTTTCGATGTCGGCGTACTAAACTCAGGTATTCCAGAACTGCAACGATAAAATTATGACGACAACACCTCAGAGCTCAACTCCCCGGGACACTTCCACAAAACCCCTGACAGGAGGCACCAAGACAATGTTCTCGTCATAAAACCATCGGAACGATTCCAAGATACCCGCGTGATCCTAAATTTTTTTTTGTGAAATTTGAGAAGAGAAGAGTCAAAAGTCTACGTCAGGATGCCTTACCAGAGCGATGAGGAGACTGGGAAGTAAAAAGAATTCCTAAACTCTCCGATATATAATTCCTAAATGACTCAAAACATTTTTCTAGACACAACTCGGCCGCTAATAACGATCAAGCAATGGGGCTCCTAAGGTCGGGGAAGGCTCTGATTACCAACTTGTAACACCCTCGATGCGACTATATCTCCCACGTGTCGAGGCACGACTTAGAGGCATAATCGCATTGAAGGCATATGTCGCAAGTTAGGCAATCTTCACAACATCCCATGTAATATATAGATAATAAAAGGGAGATAACATAGTTGGCTTACACTCGCCACGTCAATCAAGGACATGAATAACATTACATCAACCAAACACTCATGGCCCGACTACGGCGCCAAAATAAAATATAACCCAACATGCGACACGGTCCCGATCACCCCCAACTAGGCACCACTACTGATCATCAGGAAAAGAAACATAGTATCATTGAGAGTCCTCGTCGAACTCCCACTTGAGCTCAAGCGCGTCACATGGAGCGGAATCATCAGGCCCTGCATCTGGTGTAATAGTAATCTGTGATCCACAGGGACTCAGCAATCTCGCACCCTCGCGATCAAGACTATTTAAGCTTAATAGGTATGGCAAGGTAAATATATGTGGAGCTGCAGCAAGCGACTAGCATAAATGGTGGCTATCCTGTTCGCAAAAGAGAGTGAGAAGAGGAGGCAAAGCGCGAGCGAGAAACTAGAGGGCAACCTGCGCAAGCATTACTCCAACTCCGTGTTCACTTCCCGGACTCCGCCGAGAAGAGACCATCACGGTAACTCACACTGTTGATTCATTTTAATTAAGTTAAGGTTCAAGTTATCTACAACCAGACATTAACAAATTCCCATCTGCCCATAACCGCGGGCACGGCTTTCGAAAGTTCAAATCCCTGCAGGGGAGTCCCAACTTAGCCCATGACAAGCTCTCACGGTCAACGAAGGAATAGACCTCCTCCCGAGACGTTCCGATCAGACTCGGTATCTCGGTTCTACAAGACACTTCGACAGGTTAAAACAAGACCAGCAACACCGCCCGAATGTGCCGACAAATCCCGATAGGAGCTGCACATATCTCGTTCTCAGGGCACAATCGGATAAGCAATCCGTACAACTAAAACCAGCCCTCGAGTTTCCCTGAGGTGGCGCTGCAAGGGGCTCTAGGTTGGACCAACACTCAGAGGAGCACTGGCCCGGGGGGGGGGGGTTTAAATAAGATGACCCTCGGGCTCCGGAAACCCAAGGGAAAAAGAGGCTAGGTGGCAAATGGTAAAACCAAGGTTGGGCATTGCTGGAAAAGCTTTAATCAAGGTGAACTATCAAGGGGTTCCCATTATAACCCAACCGCGTAAGGAACGCAAAATCCGGGAACATAACACCGATATGACGGAAACTAGGGCGGCAAGAGTAGAACAAAACACTAGGCGAGAGGCCGAGCCTTCCACCCTTTACCAAGTATATAGATGCATTAAGATAACAAGATAATATAATGATATCCCAACAAGTAAAAAAATGTTCCAATAAGGAGCGGTCTCCAATCTTCACCTGCAACTAGCAACGCTATAAGAGGGGCTGAGCAAAGCGGTAACATAGCCAATCAACGATTTGCTAGGACATGGTGGGTTAGAGGTTCGACATGGCAATTTGGGAGGCTTGAAGGCAAGTGGTAGGCATCGTAGCATTGGCATAGCAAAAGAGCGAGCAATCTAGCATAGCAAAGATAGTAGTGATTTCGAGGGTATGATCATCTTGCCTGCAAAGTTGTCAGAGTTGACTGGATCCTCGAAAGCAAACTCAACGGGCTCCTCGTTAGCGAACTCATCTCTCGGCTCTACCCAAACAAGACAAACAAGCAAACGGAACACAATCAACCATGTGCAAAGCTCAAACACTAAGATGCAATGATGATATGCTATGCGGGATGCGATGCGGAATGCATATGCAAGATTTAACAAGGGATGCATGAACCTGGACTCAACTTGGGAATCCAAATGTGCCACTGGAAAGATGATATGAAATCGCTTGAAAACGATATAAAGATCACCGGAATCGGAGTTACGGTTTGGAAATGGCAAGCGATTCAAATATGGCCACGTTCTGCGATTTACAGCAAGTAGCCATCTAAATGCAATGAGATGAACATGCTACAGCACTCAAACATGACAACAAAATACATGGCAGGGATGTATTCAAGATGCTTAACAAAAGTCTAGCACTGAGCTACGGCCAATTCATCCATTAACAGGTTCAAACAAGCATGGCAAAAATGCAAATGGTAAACAGATCTCAGACTTAGTGAAATTAACACTTGTCTGGAATTTCAGATCAGGTAGCACACTTCGGAGCAACAAAACTATATTCTACAGGACCTGAACATGGCAAAGTAAAGCATGGCATGGAGCTACTCAAAAAGCTTAACAAAAGTCCCTTAGTGACCTTGAGCCAAAAGGGATCAGAAAATACATTTGCAAGCATGTGAACATGGCAAAAACATAATCGGTTCTCAGACTTAGTGAAAACTGGAGCATGCTGAAACAGATATCAAGTAGGCATGTTTACGAGCTCGATGCACTCACTACAGAGCAAGTCATGACAAGCTAAGCATACATCCATCAAGAATACACAAAATTCAAGCTAGACATGGTAAGAACAATAGCATAGCATGCACGGATCAACTACAACATCGTCAGCAAAATCGCTAACAAGTAGACAATCTGCCCAGATTCACGAAATAGCAAAAGTAGAGCTCGATTGACTCAAGCTAGGGTGCTCCATAATTGCAAACAAAGACATGGATGGATAGAGCACTACAATATTAACAAAACATCCTTACTGATCATCCTCAAAAGAGGCACGGATCACTAGGAAACAACATGAACATATGGCCATATGAGATAAACAGGTCAAGGACTTAGTGGAAATGCTAAGTCCCTGAAATCAGCATTAGCAAGTGCCTCACTTTGCAAGCTTGTGCTAGTCACCACACACATCACAAAAATACATGGGTTGCACCTCTGGAACGATGGAAAAACCCTTAATAAAACATATATGGAACTCATGGGCATATCATGCACACAATAATCATGGCAAAAATGACAAATATCTAAATGGAGTAGCAGATCTGACAATTATCTCAAGTAGCACTCTTCTAACAGGATTTTGGGCATCAAGATGATCTCAAATGAAAATTATGCAATGGAGTGAAATGATGTGCTCTCTGAGACGAACAATTTGATATGCTATATGCCCAAAACGGAGCTACGGATAGAAAGTTATAGCACGATGAACAGGGCAACATGAACTAGGGTTTCAGGAGAAAGTCAACCCGAAACAGATCTAGATCTGAGATCCGGCGGCACGCTTCCCGAGGTTCGCCGGAGATGCACTGTAGCTGGCCGGAGCTTGTCGAGGACGCCGGAGTGAGGAGAGGAGAAGGAGCCGGATCCGGGGCGCAAGGACGGCGGAGGAGCTTCGGGCGGCAAGGGACGGCGGAGAGGCGCGCGGGCGGGCGGCGCACCGGAGTTGTGGCGGCGGAGGCCGCCGACGTTGAAGTTGGCCGCGGTGGCGCGGTGGCGCGGCGGCGCCGGCTGTCACGACTGGTTTTCCAATAAAAATGTTTATTGAGAAACCAATCTTTTGAGTCCAGTATGAGAAAAATCCTCCTTACCGGTAGACAAATTCTTGATACAATAAGCCAGTAGCATAAAATATATTACAGGGTCGAGCTACGGTTGCTCAACCAAATTATTACAAGCACGCTAATAATTATACATAATGGCGGACATGACACAGTGGTGTGGAGGCATACTACTGACTCGAGGATAGGGTGGTGGTGGAAAAACACAGCGGGGAGTGAGATACATGACTCTAAAACTGGCATCTCATCGAGCGTCGAGGTGAGGCTCGATGAATTTATTTGGTAGCGGAAGCGGATATAATACAGTGACCAAATCCAGGGTCGCACGAGACTGACTGGGATTCCTCTAGGCGTCGGACTCGCTATCAAATTCTTCATCCATGAGATCGCCTTCGTCAGCATCTGGCCAAATCAACAAGCCAGGTGAGTACTTTGAAAGTACTCGCAAGACAGTTCGGACGTAAGATATAACAAATGCATGCATGGATGCGTCATGAGTATTTTAACAGTGGCACATTAATTCGTAAAAACAAGACAGGTAAAAAGGGGGTCGGCGGTAGTCCGCTCGAAAACCCAACAAAATAACTGTAAACCCAATCGGGTTCTGAAGCGACACCTCGATAGGAAGATAAATAAATAAAGCACGCCGCAGTCGGGCGTCTAGGTGACACCACATAAAGGGCTTTAAAAGAAATGCCACAGTCGGGCGTCTGAGCGACGCCACATAAAGGGCTTTAAAAGAAATGCCACAGTCGGGCGTCTGAGCGACGCCACATAAAGGGCTTTAAAAGAAATGCCACAGTCGGGCGTCTGAGCGACGCCACATAAAGGGCTTTAAAAGAAATGCCACAGTCGGACGTCTGAGCGACGCCACATAAAGGGCTTTAAAAGAAATGCCACAGTCGGGCGTCTGAGCGACGCCACATAAAGGGCTTTAAAAGAAATGCCACAGTCGGGCGTCTGAGCGACGCCACATAAAGGGCTTTAAAAGAAATGCCACAGTCGGACGTCTGAGCGACGCCACATAAAGGGCTTTAAAAGAAATGCCACAGTCGGGCGTCTGAACGACATCGCAGAAAGGGCTTTCATTGAAAGTAAAATATAACAATGCCACAGTCGGACGTCTGAGCGACATCGCAGAAAGGGCTTTTATTGAAAGTAAATAATAACAATGCCACAGTCGGACGTCTGAGCGACATCGCAGAAAGGGCTTTTATTCACAAGTAAGTAATGCTCATAATAAATATTCAATTCATGATAATAAACGGGTTAGTCCATCCACAGGAATAAACATTTAACCGGACTTAGCACTCATGTGATTCACCGGAGTCTCTGTCATCAAAACTGACATTTGTCAGGATAAGATAATACCGAACTTGGACATGGAATAGACGATTCAAAGGAATATATGACTCTGCAGAGTTTGTACGAAATTTTTTCCCACAGCCAACGGATTTCCGTAGTCACGAAGGACTAGTTCCGTTTACAGTATTTCGGAAGAAAAACAGCTAACCAGTACACATCCATCCTACCTCTTGATGCCAGGAATCACCCTAGACATCGTCCAAGAAAAACTTTTGAGACGGGGAGATCACAATCTCGAATAGCATGGGATCAAATTTATATACGCGCGCTCTAAGGGGTGCCCCCCTCTCGGTCCCAACCGGAAACACCCATGCCCCCTGACCGGATGACTGGCTTTAATCCAGGGCCATGGAACCATCATCACGGCCTCTCCTTTTGGTGTGTACCAAGAAAGCGGTTTGCAACTTACTAAGCCATATTCCTTGCGGAAAACATGTGGTAGTACAGGGAAGGAAAAGTGGAAGGAACTGGATCGATACGGGTTGACACTGAAGTCATATAGTCTGGCATAAGACTGGCATGCTGCAACACTGCCATGTTACCCATCCTCATGCCAACACATGGCCATGCATACTCACATTCATCCACTTATGGATTTTCGAAACTCACTTGCCTCATCGTTGCATGTAACACGACATTCGTCGGTATGCTCATCAACATGCCATGAAACTACTTAATGCAACATGCCAAAACAATCATCATATCAAAAGTTCAAACATGCTTGCCTGGTTCAGAGTAGTCGGAGCCTAGCTCGGTGAAGTTCGCGGTCCCGTCACCTCCTTCGGTATCTACGGCATAAAGAAAATATACGCGCTATCGTGAATACCGTGAGGTGCACAAAAATTTCTCCAAATGTTTTTCAAATAAATCTGATAAAAAACTAGACAAAATTTTAAGGAGGACAAAAAAAGAATCACTCAAAAATTCCTTTCTGTTAAAAAGTTATAAGGGTTTTAACCCAAGGACTCATCTGTAATGAAACAGAAAACTTCCAGGGGCTAACTTATAAAAACAGAAAACGATTCGATTGAAAATACGCCGGCCCAGAGGGGTGACGTACTTTGGCAGAAGACGCCTTCAGAAAACGGTTCGTTTAAAAAGAACTGAGAGGCTGACGGGCGGGTCCCACCCGTCAGGTTTGAATTTTCAAACGGGGGACGAAGCTCGTCGGCGCCCGAGAGCCGCGGTGGTCGCCGGCGGCGATCCACGGCGAGGCAGGGAGATCGGAGAGTACCTCCGTGTTCAATGCGTCCTTCCGCGTCGGTGGGTGGTGGTGGTGGTCGCCCGCGAGTACCACGTCGGCGGCGACGCTGGCTCCGGCGGACGGCAATTCGGGTGGTTGTGGACCTCGTCGGAGAGAGCTGTGAAGATCAAATTGGAGTGGGGGTTAGACTCTTGGGTGCTCGAGGAGGCTACTGACGAGGTTTGGGCGTCGGGGATGGCCTCACCGGAGTGAATCGAGTTGGTGGCCGAGGCGGAACGAGGCGGCCGGAGTTGGGTGAGGAGACCTCCTCGAGGTCCTCCTAGTGGCCTGGCGGGGTGTCTGTGGGGTGTAGTGAGGGTGTGTGCTCGAGGGCGAGCTCGGGGTCCCCTTTTATAGGCGATCCGAGGCGGTGGCCGTGAACGGGGTTCTCCGGCGATGGATTATGGCGGCGCAGTGCTCGGTCGGGGAGTTTAGGAGGTTGGGCATCAACGTGGAGGTCCACTGGTTCCATTCAGACGCTAAACGGACTTGGATTAGGAGCTTGGGGTGGGTTTCGACGGAACGGGGCGGCGCGGGTCCGTCGGCGGTAGAGAGCGTGCCCAGTGCTTTCCGGGCCACGGCGACGGTACAGCGGGGTGTGCTGGCGTGCATGAGGCCACGCGGAGCTACCAGGAGGATTGGGCGGCGCCGAACGGCGTTGAGCCGCCGTTCTGCTCCCTGTCGGCCGCTACGGTGGTTCGGCCGCCGCAAGACACGCCGGCGCAGGCGGGCCAGGGTGCCACCGACGCCAGGAAGGCGCCAAGCGCGCGTGTGGAGCTCCGGACAAGCAGGCCAGGCGGCGAACAACGTGCCAAGGGCACTGTGGCCGCGTGACCGAAATCTGACGAAGAGAAACGACACTGAACCCTGAAGTTTCTCTGAATTTTCTGAATGTGCAAAGGAACAGTGCAGCTCAGGTGTTTGACAGAATGTTTTTGGTATGAGGGAGGCTCTGCTTGAGCTGATTTTTTTGTGGAGTGGCCTCTCATTTCACCAGGAGACTGCCTGAATTTTTGTGGAATTTTTGGAGAAGTGTAGATATGAATTTCACCAAATTTGGCAAATCTGGTCCAAACTTGCAGAGAGTAAAATTTGAAAAATTTGAAAAGAAGAAGAGTGGATCAAGATGGTTCTAGGTTGTGGGTACTAAGGACTATCCAGGGGAGTTGGTTTGGGATAAAAACTCAAAGGCAATGAGGTACTTGCTTTGAAAATCACTCAGGCTCGAAATAATTGGCAGAAATGATTTGAGAGATAAAAATAATTGAAATAAAATCCAAAACTTGTTTGGACTTGTTGAGACAGAGAATTTAGATTGTTCAAAGGTGGAGGGAGGGATTTTGAGAAGATTTACTATAAGAGACATGGTAAAACCATGGGTGGTTTTCAAGATAAGAAAAACCTCAAAATTCATAGAGTTCTTTTTATAAGAAAAAGAATAATTTCCAAAAATATACTTTGAGAAGGGAACCATCAGAGAAAGAGTTTTAAATGATCAAACACCATAGTTTGAAGAAGATACAAAAATAAAAATCCTTGCCAAAGAAGTTTTTAAGAGGAAGGTTTTCTGGAAAAAATTTAAATGGCCTCTTTTCAAAAACCAACAAAGTTTTTGCTGAAAAACCAAATAAAATTTTTGGAGTGTCACAACACCTACCCCCTTAGGAAAAATCTCGTCCCCGAGATTTCAGCTGATCCTTAAATAAGTACGGATGCTCTGTCCGAAGGAAATCCTCCCTTTCCTAGGTTGCTTCACTTTCGGTGTGGTTGCTCCCCTGAACTTTGAAAAACTTGATGGTTTTCTGTCGGGTCTTCCTTTCAGACTCCTCTAATATTTTTACTGGGCGTTCCCGATAGGTGAGGTCTGGCTGCACGTCAATGTTCTCATGGGATACTTGTTTCTCTGGGTTGCTTACGCACTTCCTCAATTGCGAGACGTGGAACACGTCGTGGACATCGGATAATTCTTCGGGTAAGTCTAGCTGGTAGGCCACCATGCCTCTTCGTGCCACTATACAGAATGGTCCGATGAATCTTGGCGCTAGCTTTCCCTTAATCTTAAACCGTTGCAGTCCCCTCATAGGTGATACTCGTAGGTACACAAATTCACCAGGTTCAAAATTGACCCCATGATGTTTCTGATCGTAATAACTTTTCTGTCGGCTCTGAGCTGTCTTAAGTCGGTCCCTGATTAGCTTGACCTTTTCCTCGGCTTCTTTGAGCATGTCTGGGCCGAAGATGGGCTGTCTCCGGTCTCTGACCAATTTAATGGGGTACGACATCTCCGTCCGTATAAAGCCTCAAATGGTGCCATCTGCAGGCTGGCCTAGTAACTGTTATTGTACGCGAACTCGGCGTATGGCAGGCATTCTTCCCAACTGGCTCCATAGGTGAGGACACATGCTCTCAGCATGTCTTCTAAAATTTGGTTTACGCGTTCAGTCTGTCCATCAGTCTGGGGATGGTAGGCTGTACTGAAGGCCAGTTGAGTTCCCAGAGCCTGTTGTAAATGATCCCAGAATCTCGAGACGAACTGAGTGCCTCTGTCGGATATTATAGTCTTCGGGACTCCATGCAGACAAACTATACGGGAGAGATAAATCCTGGCAAGCCTCTGAGTGTTGTAGGTTGTCTTCACTGGAATGAAATGTGCCACCTTGGTTAATCTATCGGTGATGACCCATATGGCATCATTCCTGTGTCGTGACCGAGGTAGTCCGACAATGAAATCCATCCCTATTTCATCCCATTTCCACTCAGGTATTTTGTTTGGTTGCAGTAGTCCGGCTGGTCTTTGATGCTCAACTTTTATGCGTTGACAAGAATCGCAACATGCAACGAATGTGGCTATGTCCCTCTTCATACTGTGCCACCAAAATCTTTCCTGAATATCCTTATACATTTTGGTTCCTCCAGGGTGGATCGAATATGGGGCGGTGTGGGCTTCAGCTAGAATTTGCTGTTTGAGGTCCTCTATATTTGGCACGGAGAGTCTGTCTCCGTACCATAATATTCCTCCATCGTCTATGACGAACTCCGAGGCCTTGCCCATACTCACCTTTCTTTTAATTCCTTCAATGCTGGGGTGACCAGGCTGAGCTTCTTTAATTCTCTCCACAAGGTCGGGCTGTATTTCCAAGTTTGTTATGGTGCCTTCCGCGATCATTAACAAGTTGACTTTGGCAAATTCTTGTTGGAATTCAGGTCTCAAGCTTTGCAGACTATTTTCGTCGGAGCTGGGGTTTCGACTAAGAGCATCGGCCACTACATTTGCTTTTCCTGGATGATAGTGGATACCAACATCATAATCCTTTACCAATTCCAACTAGCGTCGTTGCCGCAAGTTTAGTTCTGGCTGTGTGAAAATATATTTGAGACTTTTATGGTCCGTGTATATTTCACATTGATTTCCAAGTAAGAAATGCCTCCATTTCTTGAGTGCATGAATGACTGTTGCCATTTCTAAGTCATGAGTGGGATAATTTTCCTCATGCTTGCGAAGTTGCCTTGAAGCGTATGCGACAACCTTGCCTTCTTGCATCAACACGCACCCGAGGCCCTTTCGGGATGCGTCACAATACACTTCAAAATTCTTGTGTATGTCTGGCACAATTAATACCGGTGCTGTCGTTAATTTCCGTTTTAGCTCTTGGAAACTTTTCTCGCAGGCTTCTGTCCATTCAAACTTCTTGTCCTTCTTGAGTAACTGCGTCATTGGCTTGGCTATGGTGGAGAATCCTTCAATAAATCTATGGTAATATCCTGCCATTCCCAAGAAGCTTCGTATGTCCGTTACGCTGGCTGGTGACTTCCAGCCAAGTACGGCCTTGACTTTCTCCGGGTCCACTGCAATACCGTCTTGGGTCAGTACATGGCCTAGAAAACCTACTTGTCTTAGCCAAAATTCGCACTTGCTGAACTTGGCATACAATTGATGTTTCCTGAGTTCTCCTAGCACAATCCTGAGATGTTCTGCGTGCTCTTCTGGTGTCTTGGAGTATACCAGAATATTGTCGATGAATACCACAATGAACTTGTCCATAAACTTCATAAATACTTTGTTCATGAGGTGAACAAAATATGCGGGGCGTTCGTTAATCCAAATGGCATTACTGTGAACTCATATAGTCCATATCTGGAGGTGAAGGCTGTTTTGGGGATATCTTCTGTTCGCACTTTTAATTGATGGTATCCTGACCTTAAGTCAATTTTTGAGAATACCTTGGCCTGAGCGAGTTGATCAAACAAATCGTTTATCTGGGGCATCGGGTATTTGTTCTTGATTGTGACCATGTTAAGTGCTCGATAATTGATACACAATCTCAGTGTTCCATCCTTCTTTTTGGCAAATAAAATTGGTGATCCCCAAGGTGAGGAGCTGGCTCGAATGTATCCCTTGTCCAGCAATTCCTTTATTTGTTTCTTCAACTCAATCAACTCGGATGGTGCCATTTTGTATGGTTTCTTGTATATGGGGGTGGTTCCTGGTGCTAGCTCAATGCTGAATTCTATCTCTCGGTCTGGTGGCATGCCTGGTAGTTCTTCGGGAAATACGTCTGGAAATTCACATACTACTGGAACCTTGTTTAGCTCAGAAACGTCCACCTTATTCAATCTCGGCTGCCGGGGTATTTTTCTTTCTTTGGCTGACACTCTTATTGTCTTCCCATGGTGGTGTGTGAGAATTACGGTCCAGTTGAAACAGTCAATAAAACCTTTGTTGGTGGTTAACCAGTCCATCCCTAGGATGACATCCAGTCCTTTATTTTCCAATACAATAAGATTGGCGTGAAACTTCAATCCTTCAAACTCAATAACCACATCCTGACAATAATTCTGAGTGACTTGCTGAATCCCAGGGGACTTGATGATCATGGATTTTTCCAAGGGAAACATCGAAAAATTATTTTGCAAAGCAAAACTTTTCGAGATGAATGAGTGAGAAGCTCCAGAATCAAACAAAACCATTGCAGGCATTGTGTTGACAGGAAACGTACCGAGTACGATATCCGGAGCATTTTGTGCCTCCTCTTTGGTTACGTGGTTCAGATGACCCTTCCTGTGGTTGTTGTTGGGGTTGAAATTGTTTCGCTTGGGTGCTGAATTATTGCCACCGTTGTTCGGCTTTGGGGTCGAGTTCCTTGGCTTGGGGTAGTGCTTGGCATAGTGCCCTTCCTCCCCACAAGTGTAGCAAGTAACGCCTGGGCGATATGTGAACTCCTTGTCCCTTGCATGGAAATTCTTGGTTGGGCGTGAGACGTTTGTCGTAGGTTTGTGTGTCCCACCTTTCTGAAAATCTGTCTTGCTTCGGTGGTTGCGCGCAAGAGTAGTCTGGTCTCTTTTTCGCTTGCGGAAATCCTCCAAGCTACGTCTCTCATTTTCCAGAGTAATGGCTTTGTCCACTAGTGTCTTAAAATCTGGAAAAGTGTGCACGACCAGTTGGCATTTAAGCGCGGGCGCCAGACCGTCAAGGAATTTCTCCATCTTCTTGCTTTCAGTCATACGTTCTTCATTGGCGTAGCGAGACAATAGAGTAAATTGACCGTTGTATTCTGACACTATCATGTTCCTTTGTTTGAGGTCATCGAACTCTCTCTTCTTGATTTTCATAATACTCTTAGGAATGTGTGCACCACGGAAACCTTCCTTGAAATCATCCCAGGTTATATCACTTTCGTTGGGGTGCATGTGCAGAAAATTCTCCCACCATGATGCAGCTGCTCCTGTGAGATAGTGCGGGGCATATAGTACCTTCTCGGGGTCTGAACATTTTGCAATAACTAATTTTCTCTCCATATCTCGAAGCCAATCCTCGGCTTCAAGAGGCTTGTCAGTATGAGAAAATGTTTGGGGACGTGTCTTCTGTAGCTCAGATAACTTGGAATGCTGCTGATACTGTCCATGGTGATTTCCCATGTTGATGACTTGGTTCATCATTTCCCGATGTTGTTGCTGACTCTGCTCATAAAGGCGACACATTTGTGAAAGTGCCGATTCACTGCCCTGTTGGCTTGACTGTCCCTGTGTGAACTTGTTGCTGGGTTGTGTATCATAATTTTCCTCTGGTGGAGTTGGCATGGAGCGAGTCCAAGGACGAGACATTTTTCACTCTGGGGACATATTTTGTAAAACCCATAAGAAAAGTGAAAAGGGTCGCAAAAACAATTCCATAAATGCACAAAGCTGGCAAATAAATTAAATAACCAAGCTTACTTAAGAAAAACAAATCGATTTGCGCATGGAGAAGGACTGCTCATTACATATCTTACACGCAGGCGGTAATTATACAATACATCACTCAGGATATGCGTACATAATCCCGACATGTTATTTAGGCTAGTGCACTCCTCCAGATCCTACATGATGCGCAAACAGGCTACTTCTCACAACCTATGTACATATAAACATATCGTACAAAGCGGTACATTGCATGGCGGCTAAGCGTACTCAGGCGGAGATGTTGACGATCTCCTTTGCCCTGCCGAGGGTGAGGCGTAGCGAGGCTGGGGACTCGACTTCCTCCTCGCTAATATGCTCCATACGTGTAGTGTTGCGCCGAGTAGATGGAGCGGGTGCCAGGGGCGGAACAACACGAACAGGAGTGGGCGCGAAGGGTGGTGCAGTGCGTGCTGGAGTGGGCGCAATGACTTGGTTGAACTCTTCGGTAGAAGGCAGGCGACGAGTAGGTGCATAAGATGCTGAGGACGAGACAAAAGTCAGTGGCCGTGCGGTGGGAAGGAGCTCCCTCCTGTTGGCGGCACAGCCATGGACTGAGTCCATGCGGGCAGCCACGAAGTCGTCCACCAGGTTGTCGAAGGCTGCCTCCAGGGCCCGGAGATACTCAATAAGCATCTCAAAAGCCTCGTCTCGTTCTCCTCTGGGGCAGGAGAATGCGTAGTGACAGGTGTAAGGCACATGGCATGGAAGATAACGGTAACGACGAGCCTTCATCACGGGAAGGACATCCCTGAGACGAGCTATCGCCTCGCGGGCTGCCATCTGCATAGCATGCCTCTCCGTAGGCATGGCTCTTCCCAAGAACCGGAAGCGGCGTAACTCACCACGCCCTCCCTTGAACTGTACCGCGGCCTGGTGCATGGTCAGACTGTCGTTGACTCGGTGCTGGCAGAGTGTGAAGACTGGGCGCACAGATGGCCCCATCGCGACCTGAACGATGAAGGAGAGAAGCTTGACGAACCCATCGGGCACGTTGGCGAAGGTCTGAGACTCACAGCTATTGTCGGCCATCTACAAAAGTAGGTAAAAATCCTGAATGGTCAGATCATAAATTTATGCTGACTGTCAGAAAATGACTACAATTGAAAAAATATAAATTAGCTCTTATGCTAATAAACAATTAGCGATCGCACCTAGTGGCTTCCTACAGTCAGCCTGGCTCTGGTACCAAGCTTGTCACGACCGGTTTTCCAATAAAAATGTTTATTAAGAAACCAATCTTTTGAGTCCAGTATGAGAAAAATCCTCCTTACCGGTAGACAAATTCTTGATACAATAAGCCAGTAGCATAAAATATATTACAGGGTTGAGCTACGATTGCTCAACCAAATTATTACAAGCACGCCAATAATTATACATAATGGCGGACATGACACAGTGGTGTGGAGGCATACTACTGACTCGAGGATAGGGTGGTGGTGGAAAAACACAGCGGGGAGTGAGATACATGACTCTAAAACTGGCATCTCATCGAGCGTCGAGGTGAGGCTCGATGAATTTATTTGGTAGCGGAAGCGGATATAATACAGTGACCAAATCTAGGGTCGCACGAGACTAACTGGGATTCCTCTAGGCGTCGGACTCGCTACCAAATTCTTCATCCATGAGATCGCCTTCGTCAGCATCTGGCCAAATCAACAAGCCAGGTGAGTACTTTGAAAGTACTCGCAAGACAGTTCGGACGTAAGATATAACAAATGCATGCATGGATGCGTCATGAGTATTTTAACAGTGGCACATTAATTCGTAAAAATAAGACAGGTAAAAAGGGGGTCGGCGGTAGTCCGCTCGAAAACCCAACAAAATAACTGTAAACCCAATCGGGTGTCTGAAGTGACACCTCGATAGGAAGATAAATAAATAAAGCACGCCGCAGTCGGGCGTCTAGGCGACACCACATAAAGGGCTTTAAAAGAAATGCCACAGTCGGGCGTCTGAGCGACGCCACATAAAGGGCTTTAAAAGAAATGCCACAGTCGGGCGTCTGAGCGACGACACATAAAGGGCTTTAAAAGAAATGCCACAGTCAGGCGTCTGAGCGACGCCACATAAAGGGCTTTAAAAGAAATGCCACAGTCGGACGTCTGAGCGACGCCACATAAAGGGCTTTAAAAGAAATGCCACAGTCGGGCGTCTGAGCGACGCCACATAAAGGGCTTTAAAAGAAATGCCACAGTCGGGCGTCTGAGCGACGCCACATAAAGGGCTTTAAAAGAAATGCCACAGTCGGACGTCTGAGCGACGCCACATAAAGGGCTTTAAAAGAAATGCCACAGTCGGGCGTCTGAACGACATCGCAGAAAGGGCTTTCATTGAAAGTAAAATATAACAATGCCACAGTCGGACGTCTGAGCGACATCACAGAAAGGGCTTTTATTGAAAGTAAATAATAACATTGCCACAGTCGGACGTCTGAGCGACATCGCAGAAAGGGCTTTTATTCACAAGTAAGTAATGCTCATAATAAATATTCAATTCATGATAATAAACGGGTTAGTCCATCCACAGGAATAAACATTTAACTGGATTAGCACTCATGTGATTCACCGGAGTCTCTGTCATCAAAACTGACATTTGTCAGGATAAGATAATACCGAACTTGGACATGGAATAGACGATTCAAAGGAATATATGACTCTGCAGAGTTTGTATGAATTTTTTTCCCACAGCCAACGGATTTCCGTAGTCACGAAGGACTAGTTCCGTTTACGGTATTTCGGAAGAAAAATAGCTAACCAGTACACACCCATCCTACCTCTTGATGCCAGGAATCACCCTAGACATCGTCCAAGAAAAACTTTTGAGACGGGGAGATCACAATCTCGAATAGCATGGGATCAAATTTATATACGCGCGCTCTAAGGGGTGCCCCCCTCTCGGTCCCAACCGGAAACACCCATGCCCCCTGACCGGATGATTGGCTTTAATCCAGGGCCATGGAACCATCATCACGGCCTCTCCTTTTGGTGTGTACCAAGAAAGCGGTTTGCAACTTACTAAGCCATATTCCTTGCGGAAAACATGTGGTAGTACAGGGAAGGAAAAGTGGAAGGAACTGGATCGATACGGGTTGACACTGAAGTCATATAGTCTGGCATAAGACTAGCATGCTGCAACACTGCCATCTTACCCATCCTCATGCCAACACATGGCCATGCATACTCACATTCAGCCACTTATGGATTTTCGAAACTCACTTGCCTCATCGTTGCATGTAACACGACATTCGTCGGTATGCTCATCAACATGCCATGAAACTACTTAATGCAACATGCCAAAACAATCATCATATCAAAAGTTCAAACATGCTTGCCTGGTTCAGAGTAGTCGGAGCCTAGCTCGGTGAAGTTCGCGGTCCCGTCACCTCCTTCGGTATCTACGGCATAAAGAAAATATACGCGCTATCGTGAATACCGTGAGGTGCACAAAAATTTCTCCAAATGTTTTTCAAATAAATCTGATAAAAAACTAGACAAAATTTTAAGGAGGACAAAAAAAGAATCACTCAAAAATTCCTTTCTGTTAAAAAGTTATAAGGGTTTTAACCCAAGGACTCATCTGTAATGAAACAGAAAACTTCCAGGGGCTAACTTATAAAAACAGAAAACGATTCGATTGAAAATACGCCGGCCCAGAGGGGTGACGTACTTTGGCAGAAGACGCCTTCAGAAAACGGTTCGTTTAAAAAGAACTGAGAGGCTGACGGGCGGGTCCCACCTGTCAGGTTTGAATTTTCAAACGGGGGACGAAGCTCGTCGGCGCCCGAGAGCCGCGGTGGTCGCCGGCGGTGATCCACGGCGAGGCGGGGAGATCGGAGAGTACCTCCGTGTTCAATGCGTCCTTCCGCGTCGGTGGGTGGTGGTGGTGGTCGCCGGCGAGTACCACGTCGGCGGCGACGCTGGCTCCGGCGGACGGCGATTCGGGTGGTTGTGGACCTCGTCGGAGAGAGCTGTGAAGATCAAATTGGAGTGGGGGTTAGACTCTTGGGTGCTCGAGGAGGCTACTGACGAGGTTTGGGCGTCGGGGATGGCCTCATCGGAGTGAATCGAGTTGGTGGCCGAGGCGGAACGAGGCGGCCGGAGTTGGGTGAGGAGACCTCCTCGAGGTCCTCCTAGTGGCCTGGCGGGGTGTCTGTGGGGTGTAGTGAGGGTGTGTGCTCGAGGGCGAGCTCGGGGTCCCCTTTTATAGGCGATCCGAGGCGGTGGCTGTGAACGGGGTTCTTCGGCGATGGATTACGGCGGCGCAGTGTTCGGTCGGGGAGTTTAGGAGGTTGGGCATCAACGTGGAGGTCCACTGGTTCCATTCAGACGCTAAACGGACTTGGATTAGGAGCTTGGGGTGGGTTTCGATGGAACGGGGCGGCGCGGGTCCGTCGGCGGTAGAGAGCGTGCCCAGTGCTTGCCGGGCCATGGCGACGGTACAGCGGGGTGTGCTGGCGTGCATGAGGCCACGCGGAGCTACCAGGAGGATTGGGCGGCGCCGAACGGCGTTGAGCCGCCGTTCTGCTCCCTGTCGGCCGCTACGGTGGTTCGGCCGCCGCAAGACACGCCGGCGCAGGCGGGCCAGGGTGCCACCGACGCCAGGAAGGTGCCAAGCGCGCGTGTGGAGCTCCGGACAAGCAGGCCAGGCAGCGAGCAACGTGCCAAGGGCACTGTGGCCGCGTGACCGAAATCTGACGAAGAGAAACGACACTGAACCCTGAAGTTTCTCTGAATTTTCTGAATGTGCAAAGGAACAGTGCAGCTCAGGTGTTCGACAGAATGTTTTTGGTATGAGGGAGGCTCTGCTTGAGCTGATTTTTTTGTGGAGTGGCCTCTCATTTCACCAGGAGACTGCCTGAATTTTTGTGGAATTTTTGGAGAAGTGTAGATATGAATTTCACCAAATTTGGCAAATCTGGTCCAAACTTGCATAGAGTAAAATTTGAAAAATTTGAAAAGAAGAAGAGTGGATCAAGATGGTTCTAGGTTGTGGGTACTAAGGACTATCCAGGGGAGTTGGTTTGGGATAAAAACTCAAAGGCAATGAGGTACTTGCTTTGAAAATCACTCAGGCTCAAAATAATTGGCAGAAATGATTTGAGAGATAAAAATAATTGAAATAAAATCCAAAACTTGTTTGGACTTGTTGAGACAGAGAATTTAGATTGTTCAAAGGTGGAGGGAGGGATTTTGAGAAGATTTACTATAAGAGACATGGTAAAACCATGGGTGGTTTTCAAGATAAGAAAAACCTCAAAATTCACAGAGTTCTTTTTATAAGAAAAAGAATAATTTCCAAAAATATACTTTGAGAAGGGAACCATCAGAGAAAGAGTTTTAAATGATCAAACACCATAGTTTGAAGAAGATACAAAAATAAAAATCCTTGCCAAAGAAGTTTTTAAGAGGAAGGTTTTCTGGAAAAATTTTAAATGGCCTCTTTTCAAAAACCAACAAAGTTTTTGCTGAAAAACCAAATAAAAATTTTGGAGTGTCACACCGGCCGGCGAGAGCGGGCACGGCCGCGGAAGAAGGCGCGGGCGAGGGGCCTGGCGGCACGCGGCGGATGGGCCGCGGGGGCCGGCCTTGGGCCTGGCGGGCCCTCGCGGTCGGCGGCGGGGACGAGGCCACATGGCGGCTCGCCAGTGGCTGCGGGGCGGTGGCGCGGGACGTCCGGCGCGGACCGTACGTGTCCGGCGCGGCGCGATGCGGATTTTAGGGTTTTGGGGTAGAGGAGATCCGGGAATTGAAATGGGGGAGGTATATATAGGCATAGAGGGAGCTAGGAGAGTCCAAATGAGGTGCGGTTTTCGGCCACGCGATCGTGATCGAACGCTCTAGATGATGGATAAGGTTTTGGTGGGTTTTGGACCAAAATGGAGGGGTGTTGGTCTGCAACACACACGAGGCCTTTTCGGTCCCTCGGTTAACCGTTGGAGCATCAAACGAAGTCCAAATGGTACGAAACTTGACAGGCGGTCTACCGGTAGTAAACCAAGGCCGCTTGGCAAGTCTCGGTCCAATCCGGAAATGTTTAATCCCCACACACGAAAGAAAGGTAGAAATGACCACCGGAGGAGAACGAAGCGCTGGAATGCAAAACGGACAACAGGGAAAATGCTCGAATGCATGAGATGAACACGTCTGCAAATGCAATGCACATGATGACATGATATGAGATGCATGACAACGATAACAACACACGGAGACAAATACCCGAACCCGAGAAAATAAAATAACTTAACGCCGGAAACGGCAAGAGTTGGAGTACATATTGGGTAAGTTACATCCGGGGTGTTACAGTGGGCACGTGGAGAACGCGAAGTTCGCCAAGGGCAACGCGTTCGCGGACGAAGTGCAGGTCAATCTCAATGTGCTTCGTCCGTTGGTGTTGTACGGGATTGCTCGACATGTAGACGGCGCTGACATTGTCGCAGTAGACAACCGTGGCTCGAGATGAACATTGGTGGAGCTCACCGAGGAGTTGCCACAGCCAGACGGTCTCGGTGACCGCATTGGCAACAGCACGGTACTCGGCCTCGGCGCTAGAGCGGGAGACGGTGTTCTGCCGCTTGGACGACCAGGTGAGGAGGTTGCCGCCAAGGAAGACGCAGTACCCCGATGTGGATTTGCGCGTGTCGGGGCAGCCGGCCCAATCCGCATCAGAGTAAGCGACAAGGTCGGTGGCAGTGTCGCGGTGGATCCGAAGCCCGAGGTGTGTCGTGCCACATAGATACCGAAGAATCTGCTTGACAAGCTGGTAATGGCAATCCCGCGGCGCGTGCATGAACAAGCAGCACTGCTGTACGGCATAGGAGAGGTCGGGGCGCGTCAAGGTGAGGTACTGCAGCGCCCCGGCCAAGCTGCGGTAGAGCGACGGGTCATGGAAGAGCGGGCCGTCGTCGATGGAGAGCTTGGTGAGGGTGTCGACGGGCGTGGAGAGCGGTTTGCAGTTCAGCATACCAGCCCGATCAAGTATCTCCAAGGCGTACTGCTCCTGAGAAAGGAAGAGGCCACGGGTGGTGGTGGCGACGTTGACCCTGAGGAAGTGATGAAGTGCGCCGAGGTCGGTCATCGAAAACTCGCGGTGGAGGGCCCGGATGATTTAGGATGTAGGTTGTGGTGTGGAGGGCCTCGACCCAGAAGGCAGGGGGTAGTGTGGTGTGTATGAGGAGGACGCGAAGAATGTCATTTGTCGTACGTAGGAGGCGCTCGGCTTTTCCATTTTGGGGCGATGTATGAGGGCATGAGAGGCGAAGAGAGGCGCCATAGCGGGAGAAGAGGTCGCGTAGGGAGGTGGTATGGAATTCGCCGCCGTTATCGCATTGCATACACTGGATGGGAACGTGGAATTGTGTGAGGACGTATGCATGGAAACGGTGAATGATATCTAAGGTCCAAGAGTAGTGGGAATAGTCATCTAGGATCACAAGATAATATTGAAAACCCGAAAAACTACAAATGGGAGAGGTCCATAAATCACAGTGTATGAGCTGAAAAGGTGCTGTAGTAAATGACTTGGAGTTGGAAAAAGGCAGCCGGGGCTGCTTGCCTAGTTGACATGTTGGACACAAGGTGTTTTGGGACATGTCTTTATTACATGTGGGAAGAAAAAAATGAGCTAAAGTGGAGATGGTCTTGTCACTAGGATGCCCCAAGCGCCGATGCCACACGTCGCTGCCAACCACCGTGAGAAGAGCTTGCACGCCGGAGTTGGTGAAGAATGGATAGAGGTCCCCATGGCTATTGGACCTCATTATGATCTTGCGTGTGGCTAGGTCCTTCATGGTGAAACCAAATGGGTCAAATTCAATACTGCCGGAGTTATCAATAGTAAAGCGACGTACAGATATGAGATTTTGGATGACAGTGGGAGAAACAAGCACATCGTTGAGAGAAAAAGAAGCAAGTTTGGTGGAGCCGACGGCCGTCACGGGTAAACGAGATCCGTTTCCAACTAGTATGCCCGAAGAATGACGCAAAGATGGAGAAAAACACTTAGAGAGGGAGGCGGCCATACCAGTCACGTGGGAAGAGGCTCCAGTGTCGAGGATCCAGTCCTGGTGGCCGTCGGCGTGCTGCTGCGTCGACAGGTTCTGCAGGGCAGCGTACAGCTGGTGGTACTGCTCCCACGTCGGGCCGACGGACAACGGTGCGTGAGTCACCGGGTAGGCCTGCTGGGGCGGCAGAGGTCGCGGGCCCAGCACGCCGGCAGCGTTCGGCGCGGCCCAGGGCACGCGAGGCTGGGGTGGGCCGGGCAGGAGCGCACCGTACGGGGCGAAGTACCCGTGGAGCTGCGCGTTGGCGGCGGGAGCGGATGCGGGGGCGCCTCGTCCGGAGGGAGCACCGCCGGGTGAGGGAGAGCCGCGTCCGCGGCCACGTCCGCGCCCGCGGCCGCGCCCACGTCCGCCGGTGTCGCGATCGGCGGCGGGAGGGCTGCTGGCGGCCTTGCCCCGGTCGGTGGAGGTGCCCGAGGATCCCGAGGACCCCGAGCCGGAGCCGATGGCGAGGGCGGTGGCGGTGGCCTCCGGGCGCCCGTCAAGACGAGCGCGCTCGTTGGCTGAGATTTCCTCCATCAGCAGCCGGGAGCGCGGCTGCACGAACATCGGGAAGGGTGTCTGCATGGGGAGCAGGGTGGCCATGATCCGGAACTTGCTTTTGAGGCCGAGGATGAGCTGCAAGGTCAGCGTGCGGTCGGTGATGTGCTCGCCGACGTCGCCGAGGTCCGTAGCGAGGGACTTGAGACACCGACAGTACTCGGCGATGGAGAGGTCCCCTGGATGAGGTTGCGGAATTCCGCGCTGAGGATCACCGCGCGGCCGGCCTGGTTGTCGCGGAAGAGAAGATGCAGCTGCTGCCAGATGTCGAAGGCGGTGCTGTCCGGCGTGGCGACCACGTCCAGGAGCTCGTCAGCGACAACGCCGTGGAACCAGAGGACGATGGTTAGGTCGTCGTTGCGCTACACAACGCTTTGGAGAAGCGGCTCGGCGGCCACGTCGAGATGGTGCTGCACTTGATATTTGCAACAAACGACGTAAAAGATCTGGCGCCATTTGGAGTAGTTACCCGATTCGAGCTCGAGCCTGTGATGGAAGAAGTGGTTGATGGAGGGTGGCATGCCAATCTCAGCAGTGGAAGAGTCGACGTCGGGCGCGCCGTGATGAAGGGCCAGCGCGCTGCCAGAGCCGCCGGGCGCGATGTGCGGGACGGGGACGCTCCCCACCGTGCGGAGAGTAGCCGCGGCGGGTGCCGTGAGTGGTGCGGCCGGCGGGACCAAGGAAGTAGAGGCGCCCTCGGGCACAACCTGTTTGCCACGGAGGACGTCGGGAGCGAGACGCGCCGCACGGGGCGCGGCCGGTGGAACAGTGGCCGGTGAAGCCGGCGGAGGAACGGCGGCCAGAAGGAAGGGGGCGAAGGGGTTGCTTGCCGGGGTGTCGAGGTCGCCGCCGGAGCGCGTGCGGCGGAGGAACCGATGCATGGTGGAAGCGAGGGGGAAGGATCGGAGAAGCGTCTGATACCAAGTTGTGTTGTGAAACTCTTCGCACACTCTGTATTGCCGGCCTCGATGGGCTTAAAAGGTTACAACAGAAGTACAGAGGGGGAGGAGAGTACAAACTGCAGTCCCTGCATGAGAGGACGCACAAGGCGCATGACCTGGACTAGGTAGCGCACGACCTGCACTAGGTTGTTGGAGACGTGCGGGAATGGGAGATAAGGCCGTTAGCCACCCAAGGGACGACCTGAAGATGCTGTCGAACACCAAGTGCACCTGGCAACAGTGCATTCCAATAGTGAATGCCTCCATGAGTCCCGGCTGCCACGTAACTAATATTTGGCACGTATGTTGTTTTGTTTCAAGCACATGGGTCATGCCCAATAAAAGGTGCAAAAGAAGCTCACCACGTTTGTCACCTCCTCCTCACCATTTTTTTGACATAGCTTTTTTTAGCATCAAACCAAACTTTTATTCATCGAAAACCACAGTATATGGGATACATCTCTCCTTATGGGATTGTCCAAGCCACACATGGCGTCCCCTCCCCAACGAAAAAGAATCCTTGGCTAAACTATGAGCTTCAACATTAATGACACGACTTTCAAAAGTAAAAGAACAAGTAAAAGAAGAAGCTAAGTTGTTTATCTCCTGAACAATGGCTCCATTGGGTCCGCGACATGCCCCATTAATAGATCCCATGACTTTTTTTGCATCAGACGCCACTATTACCGCATTTAAAGACATTATAATTGAGCACTATTGGAGTCCTCTCAGGCCATTATCGCTTTTGGCCGTCAGATGTCAAGTTGTGGGCGTTTCTAGCGGTTGGATTTCCCTCTAATCCGGTCGAGCCTTCCTATGCTGTGCAAATCGGGCTGCATGGGCTGGGTTGCTTCTCTCATAACAAAATCCACAATCTCTTGTTAATTGGGCCCAACGGGCCTTCAGTTTGTCGTAATCGCTTTCCCGTCCGTCACAACTTTGGAAGGGTGAGAAAAAAATTGTCGAGCGCACTCGCTCTCTCCTCCCATGTAGCGTTATGTGGTGCGGCTCGTTTGGAGTGGAAGAGGAACTTGCTCCGTCAAAAGGAGTAGAGACAGTCGGTCGCTTCTCTCGAGCAAAAAAATAAGTGAGTCGCATGGTTGCTGGTGAGAGGCGAGTGTTGGCGATGCGGTTCGGACGGTTACTGCTCGAGGACCGAGACCATGCGCCCGTGTTGGTTCAAGCCTCCCGACGCGCACGCCGATGCAAGTAGAGGCGAAGCATCGCTCAACTGTTCGGTGAAGCGGAGGGGTGAAACGGACTATAGTTGAAGCATTGAAGGAGGCAATGAATTTTCAGTTCCAGGGAGCATTCACCGCGAGCGATGTGCGCCACTTACGGGCGGCGACTAATGGAGGTGTGCGTTTTCCCCAACCTACAACCGCTTCAGTTCCTGCGCTCGCATATAGCTTCGTCTCCTGGTGCTCTCCCTCACCCTTCGTGCTCCAGCAAACGGATTGCCTATCACGGGAGAGTGAGTTGATTAGCCAATGGCCACGCGCTAGATCGTGAAGCTCTGACCAGGCTGTAGAGGCGGCGGCGAAAAAGCTACGAGCATCTTGGGCGACGACTCCAGTTCAAGTAGCTCCTCCTCGACGCCTCAGTTGCTCACACCTTTTATAGATGGTCGATGGGGGATTCCTCAAACGCCACCACCGCCTTCGTGTACAATCACACTCGCTAACGGCACGTGCCCCCCGACGACCACATCCCTCGACTGCCACTTATTTAGAGATAGATGAAGGTTGGTTTTTCCCGCAACTCGTGCTACAAGTTGCATCAGCAAGCAAGGTCGAATCCTGAGCTCCAACTGTCGCGAGGATCCTTTAGTCAAAAACCGATCAATGCCTTTGTTTTTCTCTCCATATGCTGCTAAAGCCCCCACTCCCCTTCCCCAATCTGCATTTTTTTGCTCAGATCTTGATACTGATGGTAGTCGGTGTTTATGGATGTTTGTAAACAAGACTCCTAATTAGATTTGTGTTGAAAATTCTGTGTAACCATTTTGTAATTTTGATTGATTGCTATGGACAAGTTGCTGATTATATATTTTGTTTGCAGCAGGCAATCTATAAATTGAGGTTTTCTCCCCATTGTTTGATCATCTCCATCACACTGTGTTATATGTTTGTGTTAATTCCTCATATTCAGGAATGATCTTCCCATTATTTTACTGCAAGTTTGTGTTTGTGCGAACGCCTCAATGAACTTGGTATTGATCCTTTTGTATCAATTCTCTAGCAATGGATTTATTCAGGTGAGGTACTACCACAAAGGATGACATTGAAACTTGGTTTATAGTAGAATGAGCGGATCTTAGCAGCTTATTTGAGGCAGGAATTTTTTGGGTTTTGCTGATTCATAGTTCCCTTTATCTTCATATACTTTTTTTTCTGGGTTGTCTCATTTTGATATCAAGGTTTCTTATTAGTATATGATTTTTAAAAATTGTATCATCGCATGCATGAAAGATTTGGCCTTCTTACAAAGGTTTCTATAAGAGCATCTCCTAGGTACACAAGTAAGCAGAATCACTATCCTTAAAGATGTGAAGCCCTGTTGCATATGGATTTTTTCGTGTTTGCTCTTGTCACCGACGCAGTGCTGGTCACATCAAAATCTTATGAGAATTACTAACAAGGTACTTTAGTATTTTTACCTTGATTTTAGAGTACTCAATTCTGCATACATATAATTTATATATCTTATAAGATAAGAGGAGCAATGTGGAGATCCACAGTATAGAGAGATCCATGTGCTTATAATTCAAGTACTCCATGTTAGTAAAAAAACATCTGGCATATTATCAGGTTAACATATCTTGTGTTTCCGCATTAGATGTTTCTTTGTTATTTCTCTGAAAATAATATCTCATATTTATACGGTGAGATGTGAAATTGAGGTCTCCACTACAGGACCCATGATGAGCAACACTTTGGGCTGAAAGGAGTGGAGAGAAGAGACAAATTTGTATACTCGCCTGGGGGCAAGTTAATAAATAGTATTTTTTATAATTATAATTACTTAGTGCATAACAGTACACTGTTTGCTTAGGTTTGTGTTATGAAAAATTAGTGTAACCAAACTATGGACAGGAGTTAAAGTACGAGAAAAGCCTGAAGTTATACCAAGTGTTGTCAATAAGGGTTAGTAAAATTTATCTGTAGGTGGTCTTAATGATTAGATAACTTTGTTGTCGATTTAACTTTTTTTTAATACCATGTTCCAGCTTCCTCCATCGCTTTTAAGTTCAAATTGTTTGTGTATTCATCACTGGAAATGTGGTTTATCTTACCCGAGTCTACTTTGTGCGCATGTTTTAACATATATTATTTTTATGCTTCTAAGAAATGGTGTGCTTCTCATTCGAGAAGATTCAAAATTACTAGGAGAAAAAAGGAAACATGGAACGTGTGCACTTGATTTCCTAAAACAATGAAACCAAGTGTTGATAGCATGGACTAAACAAGAACTAGGACTACACCTGGGGGATGGTATCCGGGTTGTGGTAGATATGTCGAGTACACCAACCGTTCTGTTCCAGCAATTATTCAATATTTTATTTGAACATTAATATTCAATATTACAAACAGACGGGCGCAGCAATGCACACCTTCCATGATCTAGTAGAGATTAAGCTCTTGCGCCAATGCTAGTGCTTCCCTGCATGCTATTATCTCCAAGATGAAAGGATCATCAACTCCCCCAATGACAAGTGTTGAGCTCCCAAGGAAGACTCCGGCTGCATCTCAGCATACTGTTGTAGCAGCTCCTCCCGCTCCTCTTCGGCATGCTGCGTCAACATGGATCTTCGCGTACCCCTGTGGAGGAGCCTTAGGGCGCTGGTTATTTGTTCTTCCCTGCCTTCTAATCTGCTTTGTAGCTGGTTTCCTGATAAGCTGAAGCTCCGTCAGATATCTTGCGATAAACCCTTGTATGACATGTGGACTCTGAAAGATCCCCTCGTGGATAGTCTTGCGCCGAGCAGCCCAAATGGCCCATAATGTAACAGAAAGTTTCACAAAAAGCTCTTCCGGTACAGCTTCCATCAGGGTGAAAATGAAGGAAATATGCCCTAGAGGCAATAATAAAGTTATTATTTATTTTCTTATTTCATGATAAATGTTTATTATTCATGCTAGAATTGTATTAACCGGAAACATAATACATGTGTGAATACATAGACAAACATAGTGTCACTAGTATGCCTCTACTTGACTAGCTCGTTAATCAAAGATGGTTAAGTTTTCTAACCATAGACATGAGTTGTCATTTGATTAACGGGATCACATCATTAGGAGAATGATGTGATACTTGACCCATTCCATTAGCTTAGCACTTGATCGTTTAGTTTGTTGTTATTGTTTTCTTCATGACTTATACATGTTCCTATGACTATGAGATTATGCAACTCCCGTTTACCGGAGGAACACTTTGTGTGCTACCAAACATCACAACATAACTGGGTGATTATAAAGGTGCTCTACAGGTGTCTCCGAAGGTACTTGTTGAGTTGGCGTATTTCAAGATTAGGATTTGTCACTCCGATTGTCGGAGAGGTATCTCTGGGCCCACTCGGTAATACACATCACTATAAGCCTTGCAAGCATTGTAACTAATGAGTTAGTTGCGGGGTGATGTATTATGGAATGAGTAAAGAGACTTTCCGGTAACGAGATTGAACTAGGTATTGAGATACCGACTGTAAGGGCACATTTATCCCTAAGGTGTTTCGGTGATTGATGACAATGCTTTTGCGGACTAATCGCGTGCCTTGAGTTTTCCCGTTTCATCGCTAGGCACAAGACGGTTTGATGCCCCTCGAAGATTATTGAAGACGGCGTTTTTCTACGTTTCTTTTTGGTGGATTTGAGTCGTAGGAAAGCCGTACTATTAAGAGGGGGTCCGTGTCGGAAAGGTTAGGGTGGAATCATCACATACACGTTTTCTTCCTTGTCTTCTCATTTCCCTTTCGCACTGGAGCATCCTCCGTTTTTCCTCTTTGTCTTGTCCTGGTTGCTGATGATGGGCTTGCGGTAGTACTGCTCCTTGGAGCGGTAGTACCGCAGGCACCTGCGATAGTACCGTACTTCGGCGCGGTAGTACCGCAGGAGCCCACGGTAGTACCGCTCCCCCGGAGCCGTAGTACCGTGGCCCCCATGCCAAGTGCCGCTTCTTCGCGGTAGTAGGGGCGGATGTATTTTTTACATCCGCGCCTCCGCGGCAGTACCGCACCCAGTGTGCGGTAGTACCGCGCGCGGCCTAGCTCAGGTGCCAGGCGGTAGTACCGCTCCTCAGCGGTAGTACTGTGTCGGATTTTTGCTTCATCTGTTTTCCAACGGAAGTAGGAACGGATGTATTTTTATTCATCCGCGCTCTTCCCAGGCTAGGAGTTTCCTACCTTGCGGTAGTACCGCAAGGGGGAGCGGTAGTACCGCGCCTGCGGCAGTACCGCCCTCAGCCCTTGCGCTACAGGTCTGCCCTAGCTCCTGCTGCTGCGGTAGTACCGCAGTCCCTCACGGTAGTGCCGCATGGCCTTGCGGTAGTACCGCTGGTCAGGGGCGTTAGTACCGCATGGCCTTACGGTAGTACCGCTGGTCAGGGGCGGTAGTACCGCATGTCGCGGGCTGGTTAGGTGGATAACGGTTGGATTTTGTCCACAACTATATAAGGGGTGTCTTCTTCCTCTAGTTGACTACCTCTTCCAACCCTAAGCTCCATTTTTGCTCCAAGCTCCATTTTCGCCCGATCTCACTCCCTAGCCAATCAAACTTGTTGATTTGCTCGGGAGTGGTTGAGAAGGCCCCGATCTACACTTCCACCAAGAGAAATTTGATTTCCCCCACTAATCCCTTGCGGATCTTGTTACTCTTGGGTGTTTGAGCACCCTAGACGGTTGAGGTCACCGCGGAGCCATGGTCCATTGTGGTGAAGCTTCGTGGTGTCGTTGGGAGCTTCCAATTAAGTTGTGGAGATTGCCCCAACCTTGTTTGTAAAGGTTCGGTCGCCGCCTCCAAGGGCACCAATAGTGGAATCGCGACATCTCGCATTATGTGAGGGCGTGAGGAGAATACGGTGGCCCTAGTGGCTTCTTCGGGAGCATTGTGCCTCCACACCGCTCCAACTGAGACGCACTTCCCTTCAAAGGGAAGGAAGTTCGGTAACACATCCTCGTCTCCACCGGCTTCACTCTTGGTTATCTCGTGCATTTACTTGTGCAAGATTATTTGTGATATATCTCTTGCTTGCTTGTGTACTTATCATTGTTGCATCATATAGGTTGCTCACTTAGTTGCACATCTAGACAACCTACATTGATGCAAAGTTTAAATTGTTAAAGAAAAGCTAAAAATTGTTAGTTGCATATTCACCCCCCTCTGGTCAACTATATCGATCCTTTCAATTAGTATCAGAGCCTCGTCTCTTTATTAAGGACTTTACCGTTCGAAGAGTATGGTTGACATCGTAGAAGGTGAGGAGGAGCACTCCGGTGTAAATCCGGTATCTTCTACGGGAGATGGGGGAACCGCAGTCTCTCGTGAGGAGTTCAATGTGGCATTGGACACATTGAAAACCTCCATGATGACCGAGGTCAAAAGCATGTTTAATGAATTCTTAGAAGGGCTTAAACTTTCCACCGCTCCGTTGAAAGTGGGTGATCCCGCCAACAAGGTGACGGATGCTACCTCCGACAAGGGGGAAGCTACTAGCGAGAAAGCCCTTCCTTCTAGTGGTAAAAGTGGCACCGACATGTTTGCCCATGTGGAACCTCCACTTGTCTATGGTGGACCTCTCCCTTCCACTCATTTGAATCATGCCGGCCCGGCCCCTAAGATTGAGAAGAATGTAGAATTTGATTCTTGGGTCTATTGTTTTAAGCGTCATTTAAATCATGTGAACACTAACCTTTGGAGAATCATTGAAGAAGGTTTCTATCCGCATGACCGAAGCAACTTCACTCCTAGAGAAGCCGTGGATAATCAATTCAATGAGAATGCTCTCTTCATCATTCAAGAAGCTATCCCACCCGAAGACCTTCCTCATCTCCTGCCCTACTCCTTGGCCAAAGATGCTTGGCGCCAAGTGGTTTCCCTCTACCGGGGAAGCGCAAGCATTCAACGCTCCAACTATGAAGTGGTGCAAGATGAAGCCGATGAGTTTGCAATGAAAGAAGATGAAGAACCTCGTGAGCTCTATCAGAGGGTAACCAAACTCGCGGTCTCGCTCCGAGATCATGGAAGCAAGGACACGGATGACAATTGGATCAAGCGCAAATTCCTCAAGGCAATGATGCCCTACCACAAAGCCATGTCCTCCGTCATTTGTCAAAGGCCGGGCTTCCACACCTTGTCCTCAAGTGATGTGTTGGATGAGTTCGTTGCTATGAGCATCTTGGACAAGACTGTTGAGGGAGTCCTGGATTAGGGGGTATCCGGACAGCCGGACTATTGGACTATGAAGATACAAGATTGAAGACTTCGTCCCATGTCCGGATGGGACTCTCCTTGCCGTGGAAGGCAAGCTTGGCAATACAGATATGTAGATCTCCTTCCTTGTAACCGACTCTGTGTAACCCTAGCCCCCTCCGGTGTCTATATAAACCGGAGGGTTTTAGTCCGTAGGACGACAGACAATCATACCATAGGCTAGCTTCTACGGTTTAGCCTCTCTGATCTCGTGGTAGATCAACTCTTGTACTACTCATATTATCAAGAATAATCAAGCAGGACGTAGGGTTTTACCTCCATCAAGAGGGCCCGAACCTGGGTAAAACATCGTGTCCCCTGCCTCCTATTACCATCTGCCTTAGACGCACAGTTCGGGACCCCCTACCCAAGATCTGCCGGTTTTGACACCGACATTGGTGCTTTCATTGAGAGTTCCTCTGTGTCCTCATCATTAGGCTTGATGGCTCCTTCGATCATCGATAGTGATGCAGTCCAGGGTGAGACTTTTCTCCCTGGACAGATCTTTGTATTCGGCGGCTTCACACTGCGGGCCAACTCGCTTGGCCATCTGGAGCAGATCGAAAGTTACGCCCCTGGCCACCAGGTCAAGTTTGGAAGCTTAAACTACACGGACGATATCCGCGGAGACTTGATCTTCGACGGATTCGAGCCCCTGCCGAGTGCGCCACACGGTCACGATGAGCATGATTTAGCTCTACCATCGGACAGTGCTCAGGAGATCACACCGACAACCGCTCCGACCCTCAATTCGGAGCCAATTGCGCCATCCATGGACGGGTGGATAGACCCCGCCACGGAGGCCGTATCCTCAGCGGCGATCGAGCCAAGTATCGACCTTACCCTTCACGAGAGCCGTGATGCCAAACTACCGGATTCTTCCCCGACCACGGACTCCGAACCGCCTGCACTCGTGCCTATCGAATCCGACTGGGCGTCGATCATGGAGTTTACCTCCGCGTATATCTTTCAGCACTCGCCCTTCGGCGAGATACTGAACTCATTAAGGTCTCTCTCCTTGTCAGGAGAGTCCTGGCCGAACTATGTCCGGCAGGATTGGGATGCGGATGACGAAGAAATTCGCCGCCCACCCACCACCCACTTAGTAGCCACTGTCGACGATTTGACCGACATGCTCGACTTCGACTCCGAAGACATCGATGGCATGGACGACAATGCAGGAGGTGAACAAGAACCACTGTCCACAGGGCACTGGACAACCACCTCATCATATGATATATATATGGTGGACACACCCAAAGAAGGCAATGGCGACCGGACAGCGGAGGATGACCCCTCCAAGAAGTAACCCAAGCGCCGACGTCAGCGGCGCCGCTCTAAGTCTCGCCAAGGCAAAAGAGGTGATACCGACATAGGAGATAATAGCACTCTGGACAGTGCCGAAGATAACAACAATCCCCTCCAGCAAGATTTAGAGCAGGAGGATGGAGAAGCCAGCCCTCCCAAGAGAGCGGCAGATGGAGAGGCGGAGGATGATAATTACATGCCTCCCTCCGAAGACGAGGCAAGCCTCGATGATGACGAATTTGTCGTGCCTGAGGATCCTGTCGAACAAGAGCGCTTCAAGCACCGGCTTATAGCCACGACAAATAGCCTTAAGAAAAAGCAACAGCAGCTTCAAGCTGATCAAGATTTGCTAGCTGATAGATGGACTGAAGTCCTTGCGGCCGAGGAATATAAACTCGAACGCCCCTCCAAGAGTTACCCAAAGCGCAGGTTGCTACCCCGACTGGAGGAGGAAGCACCAAAACCTACATCTCCAGCGTATGACGCGGCTGATCGGCCACCTCATGGTCGCGACAGAGAGGCATTTCAGCCAAAAGCTCAGCCCACACCCCGACGCCACTCAAATAAAAATGTCAAGGCATGGGGAAATACGCCAGACCTGCGAGACGTATTGAAGGACAAAGCAAAACACACAAGATCGATCTACGGATCACGAGGGCGCGCCACTATGCGAGACAATAACCGTCACGCCGGATACAGTAAAAGTAAATCCGGCCGGGCCGAACACAGCGGACAAGACTCATCTGAGCTGCGTCGTGATATAGCCCAGTACAGAGGCGCTGCACACCCCCTATGCTTCACAGACAAAGTAATGGATCACCAAATCCTAGAGGGTTTCAAACCCGTAAATATCGAATCATACGACGGCACAACAGATCATGCGGTATGGATCGAGGGCTTCCTCCTGCACATCCACATGGCCCGCGGTGACGATCTACACGCCATCAAATACCTCCCACTCAAACTCAAAGGACTAGCTCGGCATTGGCTCAACAGCCTGCTAGCAGAATCCATTGGCTGTTGGGAAGATCTGGAAGCCGCATTCCTCGACAACTTCCAGGGCACTTATGTGCGACCACCAGATGCCGATGACTTGAGCCACATAATTCAGCAGCCAGAGGAATTGGCCAGGCAATTCTGGACACGGTTCCTGACAAAGAAAAATCAAATCGTCGACTGTCCGGATGCGGAGGCCCTAGCAGCTTTTAAGCACAACATCCGCGACGAGTGGCTCGCCCGACACCTTGGCCAGGAAAAGCCGAAATCTATTGCAGCCCTCACGACACTCATGACTCGCTTTTGCACGGGAGAAGACAGCTGGCTGGCTCGCAGCAATAACATATCAAAGAACCACGGTACTTCAGATACCAAGAATAGCAATGGCAGGTCACGTCACAACAAACACAAGCGCCGCATCAACAGCGACAATACCAAGGATACGACAGTCAATGCCGGATTCAAAGGCTCTAAATCCGGTCAGCGGAAAAAGCCATTCAAAAGAAGCACTCCGGGCCCGTCCAGTTTGGACCGTATACTCGATCGCTCGTGTCAAATACACGACACTCCCGACAAGCCAGCCAACCACACCAACATGGATTTTTGGGTGTTCAAGCAGGCCGGCAAGTTAAATGCCGAAAACAAAGATAAGGGGTTACATAGCGATGACGAGGAGGAGCCTCGGCCGCCGAACACCGGAGGACAGAAGAGGTTCCCCCCACAAGTGCGGACGGTGAACATGATATACGCAACTCACATCCCCAAGAGGGAGCAGAAGCGTGCGCTAAGGGACGTATATGCGTTGGAGCCAATCGCCCCAAAGTTCAACCCATGGTCCTCCTGTCCGATCACCTTCGATCGCAGGGACCACCCCACTAGTATCCGTCATGGCGGATTCGCCGCACTGGTCCTAGATCTAATCATCGACGGATTTCACCTCACTCGAGTCCTTATGGACGGCGACAGCAGCCTGAACCCGCTTTATCAGGACACAATATGCAAAATGGGTATAGACCCCTCAAGGATCAAACCCACAAAAACGACCTTCAAAGGCGTCATTCCAGGTGTAGAGGCCCATTGCATAGGCTCAGTTACACTGGAAGTGGTCTTCGGATCCCCAGATAACTTCCGAAGCGAGGAGTTAATCTTCGATATAGTCCCGTTCCGCAGTGGCTATCATGCACTGCTCGGGCAAACCGCATTTGCGAGATTCAATGCGGTACCGCACTATGCATATCTCAAGCTCAAGATGCCAGGACCTCGGGGGGTCATCACAGTCAATGGAAACATAGAGAGCTCTCTCCGCACGGAGGAGCACACTGCGGCCCTCGCAGCAGAAGCGCAAAGCAGCCTCTTAAGGCAATCCACCAGTTTGGCGATTAAGGACCCGGACACCTTCAAGCGCGCCCGGAGTAATTGGCAACAAGACCACCTGGCACGTTCCGAGCTCGCATAGCAATGCGGCCCCCACCCCAGTCCCAGCCAAACGGCGAAATCCGTGCCACGTGTACATAATTACGCATTGAAAATACCATGGGCACAGGTGGGGAGGGGGCATGACTACGGCACGCCCCAAGACGCGGCTCAACCACACTAGGGGCTTCCCGCTTTGTTATTTTTCTCTCTTTCAGGACATTAATCTCTGGAAGCCCTGTCCGGTAGTACGATTGCCCACCATACGATACAACAACCAAGGAGGCAGAAAGCTACGTCGCATCAAGGAATTCCCAGGTGGTCTCTGATAACGAGTGAAATACCTGCTTTAAATACCATTCCTCAGCTTGCCCTTGAAGGGGACATGTCAAATAGTCCTACTTTTTGCTTATCGCACTACTTGTATCATTCTGCTTCGACACACCTTTTTGAATAAACAATGCATAGCACTAGACTATTATCACATTCTTCCTTTTTATATACATATATATGTTCATTCCTGACATTCAGCACCCGTACACTCTGGTACGGCCAATACGCCAGGGGCTTAAGCGTACCCCATAATACGGCGTGAGAAGTCCGAACACTTTCGACAGTGTGGCACCCCGAACTTATAGCATTATATGCATCAGCTCCGAATCATGTCTTGGGTCAATAGTTGGGTTTGCCCGGCTCCCATGTTTTAGTACCTTACGTTCCGCTATATCGGCTAAGGTAGCACTGGGAGAACTACTACGATTGTGCCCCGGTTCATCTGGGCTAAGCACCTCAGTAGAGAAAGCTAAAACTGACTGTCATGATAAGGCGAGAGCTGGTCGCTGTTCGAGAGGTCTTGAGTCCCTAAAGACTTATGCCGCTTAGAGCGAGGAGTCGGCTTTGTCCGGCTTAAGGCGTGTATAGCGCCCCGAATTCGGCCTTCCAAATACTAGGGGCTTCGCCAAAATTTAAAATTGTAGACTTCTATGGCTAAGTGAGAGTGATAAAGCATTATAGTACGATTGCCTTCTTCGTTGTGCTGAGCACCTCCCTCGAAGGACCCAACAATGGGAAAAAAGAGTGCTCAGATTTATCCCGAACACCCCAGCACTCGTGGCATAGGGGCAGAAGCCGATGACTGGTCATCTCTCAGATTTAACAAACAGCCGCACAGAAGGTAATACTTTAAATTCAAACAAGCGTTGCATAGTGCATATGAACAAATTTTCATAGTACAGGATCACACGAGCAAGTTCATTCAAAAATTACATCCTTCGCACACTCGTCCACCACAAGACAGGCACCCTTCAGGACACCCTCATAATACATCTCAGGGTGACGATGCTCCTTGCCCTGCGGCGGCCCCTCCTTCACCAGCTTCTCGGCGTCCATCTTGGCCCAGTGCACCTTCGCACGGGCAAAGACCCGGCGTGCACCTTCGATGCAGACAGACCGCTTTATGACCTCCAGCCGTGGGCAGGCATCTACAAGCCGCCTCACCAGGCCAAAGTAGCTATTGGGAAGGGAGTCGCCAGGCCACATCCGAACTATAAGGCCCCTCATGGCCTGTTCGGCCGCCTTGTGCAGCTCGACCAGTTGCTTCAGCTGGTCGCTCATAGGCATCGGGTGTTCGGTCCTAGTATACTAAGACCAGAACAACTTCTCCGTCGAGCTTCCCTCGGCCTGGTAATATTTCGCGGAATCCGACACGCTGCCGGGCAAATCTGCGAATGCTCCTGGAGAGCTCCGGACTCGGATAAGTAACAAGTAATTTACTTTCACATGCTTGCTTTGCATATTGAATGCCTTACCCGCTGCTATCTTCTTCATCGCCTCAATCTCCTGGAGGGCCCTTTGGGCTTCGGCCTTGGCATGCTTTGTGCTCTCGAGGGCCGCGGCAAGCTCAGACTCTCGCGTCTTCGAGTCAAGCTCCAATGCCTCGTGCTTCTTCATGAGAGCCTGGAGCTCTTACTGCACCTCGCCCACCCGTGCCTCTTGTTTTTCCTGCTCGGTGCGCTCCTTGGCCGCTTTGTTTTTGGCCTCGAACAATGCTTGCTTCAGGGTCGCCACTTCAGTCGTGGCCCCTGGCACATTCATGATGATCCTGTCATTTCGCAACCACATTTTCTTTTTTACATAGACAAGGTATTACTTACCTCTATTCTCCTCGAGCTGCCTCTTGGCAAGGCCGAGCTCTTTCTCGGACCGCTCGAGGTCCTGCTTCAGTGCGGCGACCTCCGCAGTCAGTGCGGCAGAGGTCAGCAACGAAGCCTGCATACGCATACAGACATACTTATATTAGACTCCTGCAGATTTTATTTGATCCTCTATTTAGCTTTTCTTTGTGAACACCAAACAGAGCATCAGGGGCTACTGTCTATGCAGTAATATTTTTCCTATATTTTAAATACTTACCTCAAAGCCTGTTAGAAGGCTGGCACAGGCTTCAGTCAGTCCGCTCTTGGCGGACTGAACCTTCTTGATCACCGCACTCATAATAGTGCGGTGCTCTTCGTCAATGGAAGCGTCGCGAAGCGCTCCCAGCAGGTTGTCCGGTGCCTCTGGATGGATAGAGGTCACCGGCATGGGCGGCTTGCCCCTCTTGGAAGGGGGCCGCCTGCCGGAGTCCGGAACCACTGGAGGTTCCGGCGCGGCGTTCGGCTAGGGGCCGAACTTGGAGCCCTTGGGAGTCTTGCTCCCTTCACGCCCGGAGTCCGGAAGTTCGCCTTGAGGTGCCTCTGGGACTACCTCCCCCCGGCTCGGTGCCCCTTGAGACAATACCTCGGCATTGTCCGTAGGGCAAGGAGAGGAGGCGGTTGGAAGTGTATCACTATTCATGTCCGGCGAGTCCAAGGAACCGTCCGACGAGGATACGTCGATACGGGCTCGGGGCGGACTGCATAATCATATTCAACGTTAGGAGAAGCAGTGCAACAAAGGTATGCTATGAGTTACTCTGGTATCCGAATACTTACGACTTCGCTACGGGCTTGGCCCTGAGCAGCCACTCGTCTTCACCGTCGGCGACGGTGGTGGAGCAGTCCGGAAGGAGAGTCCTTCCCTTCTTGGACCCTTCGGCCTCCCCGGTTGGGGCGGCCTTCCTTTTCTTGTCTCCCCCGACTGGAGGGGGAGAATCTTCATCTTCCTCCGCCTCGTTTTCACGGGAGGAGTGCGTCTTGGAGTTATCGGACGATGAGTCCGATACCACCTGGCGCCGGGAACTCGTTCGGGTTCCCTTGGCCTTCTTCTTGGTCTTCTCCGGCACCTCATAAGGAGCCGGAGTCTGCATCTCCGTCAGGAGAGCGTCCGCAGGGTCTTCGGCCAGAGGGGCCGGACAATTAATCTGCTCCGATGTCTCCACCCAGTCCTGTCAAAGGCATGGGAGCTCAGACCCCGCACATGGTTAAGCTATGGGAAATAAATACCCTACCGGATTTATAGAACTTACCGGATTCGCAGGGCGCTTCGTGCTTAGCCCGCGGTCCTCGGTAAGAGAAGGAGGGACCTCAGCGCCCTTGAACAGCACCTTCCAGACGTCCTTATGCGTCGTGTCGAAGAGCTCGTGTAGAGTCTGGTGCTAGGCCGGGTCGAACTCCCATAAGTTGAAAGCCCGTTATTGACACGGGAGGATCCGACGGGAGAGCATGACCTGGACTATGTTGACAAGCTTAAGTTTCTTGCTTATCATGTTCCGGATACACTTCTGGAGTCCGTCCAGCTCCACCGATGAACCCCAGGACAGGCCCTTCTCCTTCCAGGAAGTGAGCCGCGTGGGGATTCCGGATCGAAACTCGTGGGCCACCACCCATTTGGTGTCGCGCGTCTCGGTGATGTAGAACCACCACGATTGCCACCCCTTTATGGTCTCCACAAAGGAGCCCTCGAGCCATATAACGTTGGGCATTTTGCCCACCATGGCTCCGCCACATTCCGCTTGTTGGCCGCCAACCACCTTCGGCTTGATATTGAAGGTCTTCAGCCACAGGCCGAAGTGGGGCCGGATGCGGAGGAAAGCCTCGCACACGACAATGAACCTGAGATGTTGAGGATGAAATTCGGAGCCAGATCATGAAAGTCCAGCCCATAATAGAACATAAGGCCGCGGACGAATGGATGGAGGGGAAACCCCAGTCCGCGGACGAAGTGGGGGAGGAAAACCACCCTTTCGTGAGGTTCCGGGGTAGGGACGATCTGCCCCGCGGCTGGCAGCCGGTGCGCGATATCCGCGCTAAGTATCCGGCCCCACGTAGTTTTTTGATGTGTCCCTCCGTGACGGAGGAGACCATCCACTTGCCTCCCGCTCCGGACATGTTTGGGGAGAGTTGAGGAGAAGGATGTGGACTTGGGCGCTGGAGCTCGAGTGCGCGAGAATGGATGAGCGAGGAGGAAGAAGGCGTGGGTAGAAAAAGGTGAAACCTTATCCCTTTATAAGGGTGGACGGAACTATGCGCCCCCACTAGCTTGGTAAAACTCGCTTATCCCCCAAGCACCGTAATTGATGGCGCGGTTGGGTTACCCACGTCCGTAGTGATGGGAATCCCGTAATAAGGGGACACGATCTCTGCTTCGACAAGATGTGCCAAGGAAACCGCCTCGCGAAACACGCTGAGATAGGTTATGAAAAACGATTTGAATAAAGACCTGGCTGTGGTGTGATGCCACGCTACGGGGTATGTCAGCAGATCAGATTTGTGGAAATATTATTCTCTCTACGGTGGTATGTGGAACTTGTTTTGCAGAGCCGGACACGATCCTCGTGTTCAAAATCTTCTATGAAGTATTCGGAGGAGGAACCCGCCTTGCAATGCCGAAGACAATCTGCGCGCCGGACTCATCGTCATTGAAGCCTGGTTCAGGGGCTACTGAGGGAGTCCTGAATTAGGGGGTATCCAGATAGCCGGACTATATCCTTTGGCCAGACTATTGGACTATGAAGATACAAGATTGAAGACTTCGTCCTGTGTCCGGATGGGACTCTCCTTGGCGTGGAAGGCAAGCTTGGCAATATGGATATGTAGATCTCCTTCCTTGTAACCGACTCTGTGTAACCCTAGCCCCCTCCGGTGTCTATATAAACCGGAGGGTTTTAGTCCGTAGGACGACAGATAATCATACCATAGGCTAGCTTCTAGGGTTTAGCCTCTCTGATCTCGTGGTAGATCAACTCTTGTACTACTCATATTATCAAGAATAATCAAGCATGACGTAGGGTTTTACCTCCATCAAGAGGGCCCGAACCTGGGTAAAACATCGTGTCCCCTGCCTCCTGTTACCATCCGCCTTAGACGCACAGTTCGGGACCCCCTACCCGAGATCCGCCGGTTTTGACACCGACAACCGTCGACAATGCGGTACTTCGCTCTCAAAGAGTAAAGAAACCCAACATTGCTCTAAAGGCCAAGGTTAGTATGGAGGAAGAGGACGAAGAGGAAGAAGAGGAGAGCAACCTCGAAGATACGAAGTATGCCTATCATGAACACATGGCCCTTGCTTCAAGGCAATTTTGGAGCAAGAAGAACTCAAGGCCCAACTTCAACAAGAACAATTCAAGTGGCGCAAAGGGCAAGCAACGAGTGAGGACTTGTTTCAATTGTGGCAATGTAAGCCACTTTGTTGCGGAGTGCCCTTATGAGAAGAGGGAAGAGAATGGTGGCAAGCTCATCCGAAAGGACAAGGCCAAGTCGTTCCCCAACAAGAGCAATTTCACCAAGAAGACTCCTCCCAAGGCATTGGTGGTACAAGAAGAGTACAATGAGGACGATGACGATGATGAAGATGGTGAGTCGGTTGCCATGGCCTCCGTTGCCATTGCAACGACTCCACAGGTGTCTCTCTTCGACTCACCCAATGAGAGCATCACCGCCAAGTGCCTCATGGCTAAAGCCACCAACAAGGTAACCCCCAACATCAAAACTACCATCATTAATCATCCTTCTTCGACGGATAGCATTGATGAACATGAGGGAACTAATGTGGAGGTGAATGAGTTTGAGGCCTTTATGGGTAAACTTAAGGGTAAATCCAAGAAGCACTTTGTTGCTCTCTTGGAACAACTTGGTGAAGCCAATGACATGATCGAGGCTCACGAAGATACCATCTCTAAGATGGAGGGGCATAGTCGTGACTATGCCGATGAGATTTCGGATCTTTCCAATGCTCTTGAGGAAGAGCGTGGTCTTCGTTTGGCTCTTGAGGAGTCTCACAACGATGATCATGCTAAATTAAAGAAAGATCTTGATCATGCGCTTGTTGTTTCTCGTGTGCTAAACTCCGAGAAGGAAAAGCTTGGGGTTGATCTTGCTAGACTCAAAGAGGAGTTTGACATTCTCGACAAGGCTCACAAAGTCTTGAAGGGTGTTCATGCTACCCTCAAGGAGTCTCATGATCAACTCCAAGTGAAGCTAACCAAGGAGAAAGCCACATTTCCTCGTATGGTGTTAATTGATAATGCAAATGCTACTAACCCTTGTTGTGAGCATGTGCATCTTATTGAGGAGAATGTTAAGTTGAAGGAGCAACTTGAGAAAGGCCTTGTGTCATGCATACAAGGTGAGAAGAACCTAAACGACCTTTTGATAAATCAAAAGGAAGTTGTGGCCAAGGAGGGGATTGGGTTCGCACCCAAACCCAAGAACAAGAAGAAGGATAACAAGACCAAACGACCTCCTCCTCTCAAGCAAACTTTTGTGAAGGAGGGATAGAGTGCTTCCAAGGAGAAGAAGAACAATGCGAAGGGTGGCGGTGTCAAAAAGGTCAATGTCATCCCTCCCAACAAAGCCGACGACTTTAATCCTTCTTATGTGTTATGTCGTGCTAGTGATGGGCATGTCTAGGCCAAATTTATTGGTTCTCCTCATGAGTACATTGAATGGTCTATTTGGGTTCGTAAGACCCTTTTTACTAACATCAAAGGACCCATTACAAAATGGGTACCTAAAACCAAGCATTGATCTCTTGTAGGTGTTTGCTTCCGGTGGGGGATCATGGTTGCTCGATAGTGGAGCTACAATCATATGACCGGAAGCAAGGACTTGGTGGTGGACGTGCACAAGATTCCATCTATGCCCACCAATGTCGAGTGGGGTGATGCCTCATCTTCTAAGGTATTGGGACTTGGCAAGGTTGTCATCTCTCATGATCTCACGGTCGAGAAGGTCATGCTTGTTGAGTCCCTTGCATACAATTTACTTTCCGTTCGTCAACTTGCAATCATGGGCTTTGCCACTTTCTTTGATATTGATACCGTGGCCCTACTGTGGAGCAAGACTCTTAAAGTAGCCTTTGTTGGGCATGTCGAGAACGGTCTATATGTGATTAACTTTTCGGAGCAACCCACTAAGACCGCGACATGCCTAATGGCTAAAGTTGATGTGGGATGGCTTTGGCATCGCCGTTTAGCCCATGTCAATATGAGATATTTGCAAAGTCTTCTCAAGGGGTACCATGTCCGTGGACTAACGAATGTTAGTTTTGCTAAAGATCATGCTTGCAGTGCTTGTATCGAAGGAAAGCTTCATGAGAAGGCTCACCCTCCCACGACTATCATTTACTCAAAGAGGCCTTTGGAGCTCCTTCACTTAGATCTCTTTGGGCCTCCATCCTTTGATAGTCTGGGGGGTAGGAAGTATTGCTTGGTGATTGTGGATGACTACTCAAGATATACTTGGGTGTATTTCTTTAAGAGGAAGAGCGAGACCCAACAAACTGTCATTGACTTTGCAAATGAAGCACAACGTCAACACAATGCAAAGATCTTGACAATAAGAAGTGACAACGGCATCGAGTTCAAGAACTACACCTTGGATGAGTTTCTTAGTGATGAGGGGATCAAGCATCAATATTCCGCACCCTACACCCCTCAACAAAATAGTGTTGCGGAGAGGAAGAACCGGACGTTGATGGATACGACAAGGACCATGATGGCGGAGTTCAAGTCTCCATACAACTTTTGGGCCGAAGCCATCAACACCGCGTGTCATGCATACAATCGGCTCTACCTCCGCAAGGGCTTGAACAAGACTCCATATGATATACTCACTGGTAACAAGCCCAACCTCAAGTACTTTTGGGTGTTCGGGTGTAAGTGTTTCATTCTCAAGAAAGGTGTTCGGTTGTCTAAATTTGAGGCTAGAGCTTATGAGGGCATATTTGTTGGTTATGCTACAAACTCTCATGCTTACCGTGTCCTCATTAAATCCACGAGACTTATTGAGGAGACGTGTAACGTGGAGTTTGATGAGAATAACAGCTCCCAAGTGGAGCAAAGTGGCACTTGTGATGTAGGTGATGAAATTCCTCCTCAAGCCACAAGAAGAATGGGTGTTGGTTTTATCCTACCCATTGAGGAACCCCTTGTGGCCGAAGGAGAAGGACAATGCTCCACTCAAGTGGAGCCATCACCAACCCAAGGCCCACACGCTTCCGAAGAACAAAGTGAAGGCCCTCACCATCATGAACAAGACCAAGGGCAAGATCATGCTCAAGATGGTGTTGACACACCAAGTGATGCCCAAGGTCAAGTTCTCTCCTCCGAGCAAGTTCAAGATCAAGAAAAAGCTCAAGCCATCGCTCAAGATGATCAAGTGACCTCTCCTCAACTCACCACCGAGGAGGAATTGGAGCATCTTGCCACCAAGATTGCTTCCAAGCTCTCCACCAAGGGTCATCTCATGAAGAATGTACTTGGAAGCATTCAAAAGGAGGTAAGCACTCGTAGACAATTGGCAAACTATTGTGAACATCACGCGTTTGTCTCTTGTGTTGAACCCCAAAAGGTATATGAAGCACTCGAAGATACGGATTGGCTTAATGCCATGCATGAAGAACTCAACAACTTCGAGTACAACAAGATGTGGAGATTGGTGCCAAGGCCAACGGGGAACCACGATGTCATTGGAACCAAGTGGATATTTAAGAACAAGCAAGATGCTCATGGGACCATCATTCGCAACAAGGCAATATTGGTGGCACAAGGCTACTCCCAAGTCGAGGGTATCAACTACGATGAAACCTTTGCTCCTGTTGCTCGCCTTGAATCCATTCGTTTGTTGATTGCTTATGCTTCTCATCACAACTTTAAGTTGCAACAAATGGATGTGAAGAGTGCTTTTCTTAATGGTCCTATTAATGAGTTGGTCTATGTCAAGCAACCCCCCGGATTCGAGGATCCCTACTTTCCCGATCATGTGTATCAACTCGATAAGGCACTCTATGGGCTTAAACAAGCCCCACGTGCATGGTATGACCACCTTACCGAGTTGTTACAAGATCGTGGGTTTGAAGTTGGGCTAATCGGCCCCACTCTTTTTACTAAGAAGGTCAAAGGGGAGTTGTTTGTATGCCAACTATATGTTGATGACATTATCTTTGGTTCCCCTAACAAAGCTTTCAATGAGGAATTCGCCGCTCTTATGACCTCAAAGTTCAAGATGTCTTCCATGGGAGAGTTGAAGTTCTTTCTAGGGTTCGAAGTGAAGCAAAGAAGAGAAGGAACCTTCATCAACCAAGCCAAATACACTCAAGACATGCTCAAGAGATTCAAGCTAAGTGATGTCAAGCCCGCTTCCACTCCAATGCCCACCAAGTGCCAACTTGACATCGATCCCAATGGTAAAGTGGTGGATCAAAAGGTATATCGCTCCATGATTGGATCCTTGCTTTACCTTTGTGCATCTAGACCGGATATCATGTTGAGTGTGGGAATTTGTGCACGGTTTCAAGCCGCACCTAAGGAAAGTCACTTTGTGGCGGTCAAGCGAATCTTTCGATATTTGGCTCATACCCCAAACTTTGGCTTATGGTACCCAAGAGGAGCAAACTTCAAGCTTTTAGGGTATTCGGACTCCGATTGGGCGGGAGACAAAGTGGATAGGAAGTCCACTTCCGGAGGGTGCCAATTCCTTGGTTGCTCTTTGGTAAGTTGGTCTTCCAAAAAGCAAAGTTGTGTGTCTCTCTCGTCCACCGAAGCGGAGTATGTAGCGGCCGGTAGTTGTTGTGCACAACTCTTATGGATGAGGCAAACTTTAAAGGATTATGGTGTCATTTGTGACAAAGTGCCTCTTTGGTGTGACAATGAAAGTGCCATCAAGATTTATCTCAACCCGGTGCAACACTTCAAGACGAAGCATATTGAGATTCGGTATCACTTCATCCGGGATCACATTAGGCGAGGGGAGATCGAGCTCAACTACATCAACACTCATGATAACCTTGCAGATATTTTCATGAAGCCGTTGGATGAAGCAAGATTTCGCGAGTTAAGGCATGAGCTAAATATCATTGATTCGAGCAATGTTGCTTGAACCCTTGCACACCCCACCATACTCAACTTGTTGTCTTGTTTAGATGTAGGCATGGACATAGGGGGAGTGTTGTTCTCTCAATGAACTCTCCCTCCCCCTATTATGCATAAATTGATCAACCCTTCCACATTCGCCATTTTTATGGTACTTGTGCTTCAAAGACGAGTTTTGGTCATGGGCCCAAGGATAGTTCTTCGCGGTGCCATACCAATTGACTCAAACATAGGTGGCTCCGGCCACCGCCCTCTCTTTGGAGAGGTTGTGTCTCGAGGTTGTTTCTTGTTGTCTCTTGCCTTTCTTTCTTTGTGTTGAGCGTGTTCTTGTGGTGTCTTGTTGGCTTGAAGTTTCGGTGCGAAGACCTCGTTTCTTGTTTGAAACGTGCAACTTCTTGAGCCCGCGGTACTACCGCGGCCAGCCACGGTACTACTGCGTATGGAGTGCACGGTACTACCGCACCTAGAGTGGCAGTAATTTTTTACTGCCGCCTGGGAGAGCGGTACTACCGCTCAGGTGCGGTACTACTGCTCAGGTGCGGTACTTCCGCCGAGCGGTACTACCACAATGAAGCGCGGTACTACCATGCTGACGAGTGCGTGGGGGGTTATGACTCGGGCAGGGGAGTTCCAACTCCCCATACCCATTCACTTGTCTCTCTCCCCACCATCTCTCTCTCTCTCTCTCTCTCTCTCTCTCTTTCTCGCTCGCTCAAGAACGGCGCTGGAGGTCCTCGCCGGATCTTCGTCTCCGGCCACTCTCCTCGGATTCCGACCGGTGGGATCGTTCCCCACCACTTCCTCTTGTCATGGACCAAGGTTTCTCCCCAAATCCCTCTCTTTCTTGGTTGTTCTTTTGCTTCTAGTTTTTGGGGAGATGCATGTTGTTCTTGAGATTTTAGGCCAAATCTTTGCAAGAGTAGGTTGTAGGAGAGTCATGTTGCATAGAAATTATACTTGATATATTGTCCCGTGGTAGATTTGATCAACCGTAGTACCGTCGTGGTTTCGCAGTTTCTTCTTAGATTCAAAAGTGGTTCGGATCTGACGCGGTGCAGTACTACTGCGCCTCTTGTGCGGTACTACCGCCCGTCCGGTGCGGTACTACCGCACGTGCTGTGGCACTAAGCTCTTACTACCGCTCCAAGCCACGGTACTACTGTGACCTCACACGGTACTACCGCGACTAGGAGCGGTACTAAAATTTTAGTACCGCACGCCCTGGCAGTACTACCGTTGGTGTCCAATCTCTCTCATGGCAATTACCATGAATGCTTTCTACTTGTTTCTCTTGTTTTGCTAAGGTCTTTGCATTGATTCTTCTCGCCCTTTGTGTGTGCTTTCTCTTGTTTCTTAGGTGGTGGCTCTCGCCGTTCCAATCCCAGTCGTGACACTGGCTCCAAGCGACTGCACAATCATCAAGATGAAGCACCAGAGGGCTCCAGTGCCCCCAAGTGCAATGTCAAGACCACCTCTAGCAAGAACAAGGAACCCGCTAAGGGCATGGACGAGATTCCCCTTGCTAAGTACATCGAACGCCGGAAGATCAACCCTTATGTGAATGCTCGTGCTATCCTTAGAGGCAGTGAATTGTTTTGGACCAAGCAGCAGACTCTTGTCTATCTGGATGTAATCAAGAACAAGCAAAATACCTACGTGGATGTCAAGTGGATATACATGAATCACTTGAGGAAGGACAAGTTTCATGAGTACTTTGGAGTAGCTCTGGATTTGGTGGAGTAGTTCGGTATTGAACATGTGATCTCTTTCCACCTTGACAATGAACCTGAGCTTATCTGTCAGTTATTTGCCTCAGTTTACTTTCACCCCGGGGAGGAGCGGAGGATGACCTGGATGACCAATGGCCGTAAGTTGACTGCTACCTGGAAGGAGTTCATGGATTTGCTCCAAGTTCCTGATGACGGGCTCACCACACCCGTTGGTGTTCGCCCACATGCCAATCCTGAGTCTGCTAGCAAGAACAAGTTATAACCGTTCTATGTTGAGAAGGTGCTTCCTAGTGGCAAGTCGACATGGGTGCTGAACTCCTTTCTGGATATCATGCATCGCATCTTCCGCAACTCCCTGTTCCCTCGCATTGGCGACAAGGACAAGGTTCATGCCTATCTGGTGGATATGATGCTCCTGTGCGAGGAGGCACGTGTGTCTCAGACTCAGCCACTTGATGTCTCACACATCATGTGGTGTGAGATTTGGTTTGCGGTGTTCACCCGCAAGGTTCCTATCTATGGACCATACATGTTTCTGTTGATCTCCACGACTTGGGAGAAGATGTACCCTGGTGATGAGTTCCTTGCTCCAAACTGGATTTGGCATGAGCCCATTAGTCTCTGTGTCAAGCCCAACTGGGCCAACACTACTACTTGTGCTGAGGCGTCTGCTGCTAGGAGGGCTGTTGATGAGGAGGAGGCTGGAGCAGAGGATGTTGCTGAGGACCGTGCTGCTAGGTCTTCCCATCCTTCCTCTGAGCCCTCGTGGGCCAAGAAGTTGAAGGACAAGATGAAGACTCTTTTCTGCATGCAAGCAAAGGGGCAGTACAGGACTCACGTGGCATCCAAGGAGAGTCGCCGCCGCGACAAGAAGATTATGAGGGTCTTTGGAGAGGACGTCTCTAGCGGTTCTGAGGAGGTCATCACACCAGAGGCTGCATGGATGGCGAAGCAAGGCTACAAGTGGACTGATTCTGAGGAGGACATCGAGGAGACCATCCCCGCCGCCGAGTCTGATGAGGAGCACGAGGAGAGTTGGGATGATTTCTCTGCCTGAGCCACCCCTTGAGTGTAGGTGTCCTCTCTGCTTTTTTGGCATCTCGATACCAAAGGGGGGGAGAGTGTAGGGATTTGCGTGCTTGCAAGTCATGTGTCGTGTTTGGTGTGTTTGTTTTGTCATTTGGACCTTGTTTGCTTTGGTTTGGTTTGCGCCTTTGAGACTTATCCTTCATATGGCGTAAGACATATGCACTCTATCCTATCTTAGTGAGCTTATGATTGTGCTACTTATGTTATGCTCGTATTTGCTATCTTGTCTAGTGTTAGCCTTACTATTGCAAGATATGCCTTGTCTCTAAAATATAGGGGGAGTATTGATCCTAGCATGTGCGTCGTGCAGTCCAAAGCACCCATCTACTTTGCACACATCTAGGGGGAGCCCGTCTATATTCTAGAGAGGAGGGGTTTGCGTTTGCTCAATGATACGTCTCCAACGTATCTATAATTTTTGATTGCTCCATGATATATTATCTACTGTTTTGGGCAACATTGGGCTTTATTATCCACTTTTATATTACTTTCGGGACTAACCTATTAACCGGAAGCCCAGCCCAGATTTGCTGTTTTATGCCTATTTCAGTTTTTTGAAGAAAAGGAATATCATACAGAGTCGAAACGGAACAAAATCAACTGGAGAAGTTATTTTTGGAAGGAAACACACCTGATGGACTTGGACTCCACGTCAGAAGATACGGGAGCTGCCCACAAGGGTGGGGGCGCCCCCCTAGGGCGCGCCCCCTGCCTCGTGGGGCCCCCGTGGCTCCCCTGACGTGCTTCTTCTGCCTATATAACTTCATATACCCTAAAACTTCCAGAACAGAGATTAGATCGGGAGTTCCGCCGCCAGAAGCCTCCGTAGCCACCGAAAGCCAATCTAGACCCGTTCCGGCACCCTGCCGGAGGGGGCAATCCATCTCCAGTGGCCATCTTCATCATCCCGGTGCTCTCTATGACGAGGAGGGAGTAGTTCTCCCTCGGGGCTGAGGGTATGTACCAGTAGCTATGTGTTTGATCTCTCTCTCTCTCGTGTTCTTGATTTGGCACGATCTTGATGTATCGCGAGCTTTGCTATTATAGTTGGATATTATGTTTCTCCTCCCCCTCTACTCTCTTGTAATGAATTGAGTTTCCGCTTTGAAGTTATCTTATCGGATTGAGTCTTTAAAGATTTGAGAACACTTGATGTATGTCTTGCCGTGCGTATCTATGGTAACAATGGGATATCACGTGATTCACTTGATGTATGTTTTGGTGATCAACTTGCGGGTTCCGCCCATGAACCTATGCATAGGGGTTGGCACACGTTTTCGTCGTGATTCTCCGGTAGAACTTTGGGGCACTCTTTGAGGTCCTTTGTGTTGGTTGAATAGATGAATCTGAGATTGTGTGATGCATATCGTATAATCATACCCACGGATACTTGAGGTGACATTGGAGTATCTAGGTGACATTAGGGTTTTGGTTGATTTGTGTCTTAAGGTGTTATTCTAGGACGAACTCTAGGGCTGTTTGTGACACTTATAGGAATAGCCCAACGGATTGATTGGAAAGAATAACTTTGAGGTGGTTTCGTACCCTACCATAATCTCTTCGTTCGTTCTCCGCTATTAGTGACTTTGGAGTGACTCTTTGTTGCATGTTGAGGGATAGTTATGTGATCCAATTATGTTAGTATTGTTGAGGGAACTTGCGCTAGCGAAAGTATGAACCCTAGGCCTTGTTTACACACATTGCAATACCGTTTACGCTCACTTTTATCATTAGTTACCTTGCTGTTTTTATTATTTCAGATTACAAATACCTTTATCTACTATCCATATACCACTTGTTTCACCATCTCTTTGCCGAACTAGTGCACCTATACAATTTACCATTGTATTGGCTGTGTTGCGGACACAAGAGACTCTTTGTTATTTGGTTGCAGGGTTGCTTGAGAGAGACCATCTTCATCCTACACCTCCTACGGATTGATAAACCTTAGGTCATCCACTTGAGGGAAATTTGCTACTGTCCTACAAACCTCTGCACTTGGAGGCCCAACAACGTCTACAAGAAGAAGGTTGTGTAGTAGACATCAAGCTCTTTTCTGGTGCCGTTGCCGGGGAGGTTAGCGCTTGAAGGTATATCTTTGGATCTTGCAATCGAGTCTTTTAGTTTCTTGTTTTATCACTAGTTTAGTCTATAAAAGAAAAATACAAAAAAATGGAATTGAGTTTGTCTCATACGCTTCATCTTTTTAATATCTTTCGTGAGTATGATGGAAAGGAAAATTGTGCCAAAGTGTTAGAAGAAGAATGCATTAAATTGTTTGGCACTAAATATGTGAATGATGAGCATGATTGCAATGTTGTTAGTATGAATTCTTTGAATATCCATGATGCTAATGATGATTGCACTAGTTATGATGAAAAAGCCTCCTATAAACATGTCAATTTTTGTGGAGTGCGTTGGGTTTGCAAGTACGCACCAAATAGGGAAGATAGATATTGCGAGAGGCATAAGTATTTAGAAACTAAATTGTTGCAAGAAAGTCTTGATGTGAGTGCTGAAAATTTAAAATATCTTTACCGTACTTGTGAACTTTGCAATGAACATGGTCATTTAAATATCAAATGCAAATTGTTTCATGATCAAATCGTGTCCAAAATTTGTGATGACTTGATTTCCCTTGCGCATTATAATGAACTAAGTTTGCTTTTGGGTTATGAAGAATTGAAGCGTCAAACTAAGCATATTCCAGAATATAACCTCAAGAAATTCCTCGATATTGACCTGGAAGAGATTTATATGTATTGTGTGCTGAATTGCATTGAAAATCCTTATATTGCCAATTACATAAAGAAAAGAAAACAAATAGAAGATGAAGAGAATACTAATGAAAGGGAAGAGACTTCCCAATATCCTCCTATTATTTCTTATGATGAATCAGGTAACGAGGAGGAGCCTTCTACTCAACCAATCTCATTAATAAGGAGATCAAAAAAGAGGATTGAACCCCCACATGATGTGGTGAAGAGGAAGAAAAGAAAAAGGAAGAGAGGTAAAAAGGTATCTCTCCCAAATAAAGTTGCTCCTATTATTGCTGTGCCTCATGAAAATAAAGATGATACACTTTATGATGATCTCGTTATGCCTATTGCTTGTTGTTATGATTATGATTGGGAAGATAATGATACTTCTTATGATCTTGAAAATCTTTTTGGTACTTGCTTGGAAGAATATGATAATAATGTTTGCTATAATATTGGTGCTATCCATACTATTAATGATGAGAGTGATTATGCTTATGATACGGAAAGGCCCAAGCTTGGGGAGGCTATGTTTGATGAGGATGACATATTTGAGAATATATTTGCTGCAATTAATGTTTATCCCAAGCTTGGGGATGCTATGTTTAATAATGATGATATTTTTAGCCTTCCATGTTTTGATATGCAAAGTGATTATGATGAGAACAAAGTTGCTACTTATGATGATTATTGTGATGAAACTTATGCTATAAAAAGTAGTGATGATTATATTTATAAAACTTGTCATGATTATGATTAATCTTTTTCTGAACATTACTCTTTTAATGTGGAAACAATTTATAGTATTCAAGACTCTTATGATACCCCCACTATCCCGAATGAGAAGAATCTTGCTTATGTGGAGAGTAATAAAAATTATATGCTTGTAGATCATGAAAAGAATGATTTAGGTGCTGGTTATATTGTTTAATTCATTCATGATGCTACTGAAAATTATTATGAGTGAGGAATATATGCTTTTAGGAATTACAATAATATCAAGTTTCCTCTCTATGTGCTTAAAATTTTGAAGTTATGCTTGTTCTACCTTCCTATGCAAGTTGATTCTTGTTCCCACAAGTTGTTTGCTCACAAAATACCTATGCATAGGAAGTGGGTTAGACTTAAATGTGCTAGTCATATTCTTCATGATGCTCTCTTTATGTTTCAATTCTTATCCTTTATGTGAGCATTATTGAAATCATCATGCCTAGCTAGGGGCGTTAAACGATAGCGCTTGATTGGGAGGCAACCCAACTTTAATTTTATTACTTGCTTTTTGTTTCTGTTTAGTAATAAATAATTCATATAGCCTCTATTTGGATGTGGTTTTATGCTTTTAATTAGTGTTTGTGCCAAGTAGAACCTTTGGGAAGACTTGGGGGAAGTCTTTGTGATCATGCTGTAAAAAACAGAAACTTTAGCGCTCACGAGAATTGCAGCCATTTTTTTATTGGAGAGTGCTATTTGGTTAATTCTTTTTGCAGATGATTAATAGATAAATTAATCAGGTCCAGAAATTTATTTGAGAATTTTATGAGTTCCAGAAGTATACGTTTGATCCAGATTACTACAGACTGTTCTGTTTTTGACAGATTCTGTTTTTCATGTGTTGTTTACTTATTTTGATGAATCTATGGCTAGTAAAAGAGTTTATAAACCATAGAGAAGTTGGAATACAGTAGGTTTAACACCAATATAAATAAATAATGAGTTCATTACAGTACCTTGAAGTAGTGTTTTGTTTTCTTTCGCTAACGGAGCTTACGAGTTTTCTATTAAGTTTTGTGTTGTGAAGTTTTCAAGTTTTGGGTAAGGATTCGATGGACTATGGAATAAGGAGTGGCAAGAGCCTAAGCTTGGGGATGCCCAAGGCACCCTAAGGTAATATTCAAGGATAGCCAAGAGCCTAAGCTTGGGGATGCCCCGGAAGGCATCTCCTCTTTCGTCTTTGTTCATCGGTAACTTTACTTGGAGCTATATTTTTATTCACCACATGATATGTGTTTTGCTTGGAGCGTCATGTAATTTTATTTTCCTTTGCTCGCTGTTTGAATAAAATGCCAAGATCTGAAATTATTAAATGTTAGAGAGTCTTCACATAGTTGCATAAGTATTCGACTACTCATTGATCTTCACTTATATCTTTCGGAGTAGTTTTGTTTTTGCTCTAGTGCTTCACTTATATCTTTTAGAGCATGGTGGTAGTTTTATTTTGAAGAAATAGATGAACTCGCGTGCTTCACTTATATTATTTTGAGAGTCTTAAATAGCATGGTAATTTTCTTAAAATCCTAATATGCTAGGTATTCAAGAATAATAAAACTTTCTTATAAGTGTGCTGAATACTAAGAGAAGTTTGATGCTTGATGATTGTTTTGAGATATGGAGGTAATAATATCAAAGTCGTGCTAGTTGAGTAGTTGTGAAATTGAGAAGTTCTTGTGTTTAAGTTTGCAAATCCCGTAGCATGCACGAATGGTAAACGTTATGCAACAAATTTGAAACATGAGGTGTTATTTGATTGTCTTCCTTATGAGTGGCGGTCGGGGACGAGCGATGGTCTTTTCCTACCAATCTATCCCCCTAGGAGCATGCACGTAGTGCCGAGGTTTTTGATGACTTGTAGATTTTTGCAATAAGTATGTGAGTTCTTTATGACTAATGTTGAGTCCATGGATTATACGCACTCTCACCCTTCCATCCTTGCTAGCCTCTTCGGTACCGTGCATTGCCCTTTCTCACCTTGAGAGTTGGCGCAAACTTCGCCGGTGCATCCAAACCCCGTGATATGATACGCTCTATCACACATAAACCTCCTTATATCTTCCTCAAAACAGCCACCATACCTACCTATTATGGCATTTCCATAGCCATTCCGAGATATATTGCCATGCAACTTTCCGCTGTTCCGTTTATTATGACACGCATCATCATTGTCATATTGCTTAGCATGATCATGTAGTTGACATAGTATTTGTGGCAAAGCCACCGTTCATAATTCTTTCATACTTTTCACTCTTGATTCATTGCATATCCCGGTACATCGCCGGAGGCATCCATATAGAGTCATATTTTATTCTAATATCGAGTTGTAATCATTGAGTTGTAAATAAATAAAAGTGTGATGATCATCATTAATAGAACATTGTCCCAAAAAAGGCCAAATAAAAAAAGAAAGGCCAAAAAAAAGAAAGGCCAAAAAAAGGAAAGGCCAAATAAAAAAGGGACAATGCTACTATCCTTTTTCCACACTTGTGCTTCAAAGTAGAACCATGATCTTTATGATAGAGAGTCTCTTGTTTTGTCACTTTCATATACTAGTGGGAATTTTACATTATAGAACTTGGCTTGTATATGAAGGAAATATGCCCTAGAGGCAATAATAAAGTTATTATTTTATTTCCTTATATCATGATAAATGTTTATTATTCATGCTAGAATTGTATTATCCAGAAACATAATACTTGTGTGAATACATAGACAAACTAAACGTCACTAGTATGCCTCTACTTGACTAGCTCGTTAATCAAAAGATGGTTATGTTTCCTAACCATAGACATGTCTTGTCATTTGATTAACGGGATCACATTATTAGGATAATGATGTGATTGACATGACCCATTCCATTAGCTTAGCACCCGATCGTTCAGTATGTGGCTATTGCTTTCTTCATGACTTATACATGTTCCTATGACTATGAAATTATGCAACTCCCGTTTACCGGAGGAACACTTTGTGTGCTACCAAACGTCACAACATAACTGGGTGATTATAAAGGAGCTCTACAGGTGTCTCCAAAGGTAAATGTTGGGTTGGCGTATTTCGAGATTAGGATTTGTCACTCCGATTGTCGGAGAGGTATCTCTGGGCCCTCTCGGTAATGCACATCACATAAGCCCTGCAAGCATTGCAACTAATAAGTTAGTTGTGAGATGATGTATTACGAAATGAGTAAAGAGACTTGCCGGTAACGATATTGAACTAGGTATTGAGATACCGACGATCGAATCTCGGGCAAGTAACATACCGATGACAAAGGGAACAACGTATGTTGTTATGCGGTCTGACCGATAAAGATCTTCGTAGAATATGTGGGAGCCAATATGAGCATCCAGGTTCCGCTATTGGTTATTGACCGGAGACGTGTCTCGGTCATGTCTACATTGTTCTCGAACCCGTAGGGTCTGCATGCTTAAGGTTTCGATGACAGTTATATTATGAGTTTATGAGTTTTGATGTACCGAAGTTAGTTCGGAGTCCCGGATGTGATCACGTACATGACGAGGAGTCTCGAAATGGTCGAGACATAAAGATTGATATATTGGAAGCCTATGTTTGGACATTGGAAGTGTTCCGGGTGAAATCGGCATTTTACCGGAGTACCGGGAGGTTACCGGAACCCCCCCGGTAACCTAATGGGCCTTAATGGGCCTAGTGGAGGAAGAGGAGAGGAGGCCTAGGGGCTGCTGCGTGCCCCTCACCCCCCCAAGTCCGAATTGGACAAGGAGGGGGGGCGGCGCCCCCCCCCCCCTTTCCTTTCTTCCCTCTCCTCCTTCACCCCCAAGTCCTAATCCAACTAGGGAAAGGGAGGGGAGTCCTACTCCCGGTAGGAGTAGGACTCCTCCTGCGCGCCTCCTCCTAGGGCCGGCCGCACCCCCCCTTGGCTCCTTTATATACGGGGGCAGGGGCACCCCTAGACACACAAGTTGATCTCTAAGATCGTTCTCTTAGCCGTGTGCGGTGCCCCCTTCCACCATAGTCCTCGATAATATTGTAGTGGTGCTTAAGCGAAGCCCTGCGACAGTTGAACATCAAGATCGTCACCACGCCGTTGTAACATCCCAAATTTTCAATTTGGAATGTTATACATTAGGTCATCATGCATATCATATTTTATTTTGCTTTTGGTTTTGATCCTAGAAAATCCTACGCAACTCAAGGACCCACGGAGAGAGTTGGGGATTTCGTTATTTACATATTTGGGTTTTCTCAAATTATGTAAACAGGATCATTTGATTTTATTTATTTTATCATCAATTATTTCTATTACAAAAATATGAGAGAGGGAATAAAATGACTTTCCCAAAATATAGAAATATTGAGGATTTAATAAAAAAAATCAAATAAGATTTATTTCGGAGTTTTTCAGTATTTTTATTTGAATTTAGGAAAAATGCGCGTTTTTCAAAGTTGTAGTTTAGGCCCAGATAAATGTTCACTTTCTCGGGCTTGATTTTAGGAACCCGGCAAAATTTATTTCGTGATTTTTGGAGTCCGTTTAGTATTTCTTTTTATTTTTTCTTCCGAGCGGAATTATTTAAAAAAAACGCGCTACCGACTCCGGGCCGTACCCGGCCAGGAAACCTCTGCCCGGGGCGCCTTTAAATAGCGCCCGAGGCCCGCGAGAGGGAGCCGCCCCAGCCCGCCAAAACCCTAGCCGCTGCCGCCGGAGCCGCGCGCCGCCCGAGGTTCGCCGCCGCCTCGTTTTCCTTGCAGTTTTTTTTTAAAAAAATTATGCTCGTCGTTTTTTTTTCGTCGGATTTTTCGCGGTTATTTTCTGATCGCGATTTCTGATACGATTTTCGTTTTAGTATAACTTTTCGCTCGTTTATCGGAATCAGGCGATTCAAGCGCCTGGAGTTTCGTCTCGAAACCCTCTTTCCGAATAATCAACTTAAACATGTTTTTTCTACTGTAAAATTTGCCCTAGATCCAGATTACTAAAACGAAGTTGTTTTCTTTCGCCGTTTGATTTCTTTTGCTTCGTTCGATTTGATTCTTTTTGCCAACCGGAGTTCTTAAGTTGAACCTTCTAGTTAGATCTTCTATTTGAGTTTTACCTGTGCATTAGATGAGTACTTATTGTATGCTTGTTTTTTGTCTGCGATAGAATACCCGGAGTGCGCCGCCTGTTACTTCGAATCTCTAGGTTTCGCGGATCATCAGCAAGGCAAGTAACACTTTGATCATACCTTTTCTACAACCCAGTTTTATTGCATTAGATCAATCCTCCCACATTGCATGATTAGGATCTAATTAAATTGTGGGATGGGAAGTAGATGAGGTAGTACCTATTACCTGTTTATTATCAAACCTTTGGGAGCTACTTCTACGTTTGCTTATTATGCCATGCTATGCTAGTAGACGTGGATTGGGTGAGTGATATCCATGACAGATGTGAGATTGATAATTAAGGGTTTATTTAAGGTGGCAACCTAACACACATCTGGGTGGATTGAGGCACCTGGGGTTACCAGGACTTGCCTGTTTTATTTTGGACCGCCACCCAGGCTCAAAGGGATCATGAGATTATTCATACTAGAAACTTCCGTGTGCAGCCACAAGCCATTATGGGCTCTGGCATAGTTGACTAAGTTGTGCGAACTCTTACAGTGGTAGACTAGCAAATGTAGGGGAAAGTAGGTGTACCGGTCTACCCGTCGTAAGGTGCTAGCGCTTCTGAAAGACTGTGTCTCGGTCATCCGTTTCTCAAACACCATGTAGTGCGAGAAACCAAACGGAGGCGATCGAGTCTTGTGGGGAAAAGTGCGCAAACCTCTGCAGAGTGTAAAAACTAATCATGGTTAGCCGTGTCCCCGGTTATGGACATCTTGAGTATCTAGTACTTGGATTTTCATGTGAATCTCAACATGTTACGCTAAATTAATTTTGATGGGTTTTAATGATGATGCTTAATTGGGATTGAGAATGCTGTCAACCATTCTCAATGTTTAACAACCACCATGATAGTAATTAATTATATTCCTTTGAAGTAGGGAAAAATTGGCTTTACGCAAAAACTGTAACCATAGAGCTTTCCACCAGCCAAATATGCATATAGTATAGCTGTTGCATTCCATTACTCTCTATGTGTTATCTTGCCAGCATATTCCATGTGCTGACCCGTTTTTGGGCTGCAACGTTAATGTTGCAGACTTTTCAAACGACGATTAAGGAGTTTTTAGGTCGTGGTTCTATACTCAGTGATGCCGTTGGAGTTGATGGACTCACTTATCTTTCAAGCCTTCCGCTGTTATCGTCACTAGATGGCCTTAAGCCATATTTATTGTAATAAGTGTGTGATTGCTACTCTGCTATAAATCCTCCGAGTACTGTGTGGTGTCAGCATTACTAATCCAGGGATGACACCGGAGCACAAAGATCAGACTGTTTGAGGTCTGGTCGCTACAGAGATGGTTTCAGAGCACACGCTGACTGTAGGACACGACCACTAAGCTAAAGACCTAGACCACTACTCACTCTCTTCTCTTCTGACTTCTCATCTTTTCTACTCTTTAGGATGGCGGATGCAAGGAACAAGTTCACCCAACCAGATGAAGATACACCCTTTGGACGCCACTTGAAGGAAGTCACTAGATACCTGAACATAGGAATACCAAGCTTCACGGGAACCTACAACGCCACTTTACCTGAAGAAGAGCGCTGGATGATTCAAGTTCAAGTTCCAGGAAGGACGTTCATGCCAGTCACTGAGCCCATAGAGTTTTCTTTTGATGCACCAACTTGGAGTCTAGGAAAGAGCATGGCATCTCACATCGCCATGGGACGCATTGGAGAAGTCTACCGCAAGGATCTTAAGGATACTATCTACCAGATTTGTGGGCGCCGAGATGAACACTGGGAGATGATTAGCACCAGGAAGGATAGATCAATTGCAGCTTTTATCCAGGAGTTAAACCAGCACATTCGACGACAGGAGAATCAGATGTGCGCCGACATGATAGATCTGAAGAAGGCTAAGACTAGAATCAAGGAACTGGAGGAAGAACTCAAGGCCACACGCGATGGTTATGAAGAAGAAATTGAAGTATTGGTGGAGAAGAATGCCGACCTAACTATGAAGCTAGCACTATTTATGGGAGGCCCGACACCAGTAGATGAAGACGAAGAACCCCAGGAGATTAGCCCGGAAGACTACATCATCATTGACGGCACCGACTCGAAACAAGATAGTAGTGATGATGATTATGTTGATGAAGCAGGAGCAGATATCATGGAGTCTACAACCGTAGAATATTTCTAGTAGACCACCTCATCAGTAGTAGTAGTCCACCATGTAAATATAGTAGTCCGAGCACTTTTGCGATAGCTAGATCGATTGTATGTCTTTGTTTGATTGATTGGAGTGAATTGTGTGCTTTTGCCTCATGTGCATATGGGTAGTGTTTTCCCTTAGACCCCCTCTATTCTTATATCTCATCTTTTCTAAACCCTCAGATGCCTCCAAGATGTGACCCCGGATTTGCCTTTCCGCCGGAGCTCACCCAGTTGATCCAACAACAGAACACCTTGATGCAGTTGCTAGTTCAGAATCAGAATCAAGGGAACAACAACAACAACCCACCACCACCACCACCTGTTGACCACTTAGCCCGTTTTCTTAGGCTGAATCCGCCGGTGTTTTCCAGTAGCACCGAGCCGATAGTAGCAGATGATTGGCTCCACAAGATAGCTAGGGAGTTGACCACAGCAGGATGCACAGATGTGGAGAAGGTTAAGTTTGCCGCACATCAGTTAGAAGGACCCGCAGCATCTTGGTGGGAGAATTTCACAGCCACCTTCCCAGTCGACATTGTCACATGGGACCAGTTTCAGCAGGCTTTTCGTACTGCCCATGTTTCAGCAGGAGCAATGGCCATGAAGAATCGTGAGTTTCGTAACTTACGCCAAGGAGGACGGACAGTTGGCCAGTATGTGGAAGAGTTTAGTAAGCTAGCACGTTATGCCCCAGATGACGTTGCTACGGATGCAGCTAAGCATGAGAAATTCCTGGAAGGACTGAATGACGAGTTGAGCATGCAGTTGATGGTAGCCACCTTCAACAATTACCAGGAGTTGGTAGATTGTGCTCTTATGATTGAAGGGAAGCAGCAGCAAATTGAGAACCGCAAGAGGAAGTATGGACAAGGAAAGTATAGTTCAGGAGCTCAGCAGAAGCCTCGTTTTACCCCTAGACCGGGGGGACATTTTCAGCATACCCATGGAGTAGGTAGCTCGCACAATCACAATGGCACCAAGAATGGTAATGGGAATGGAGGAAGCAATGGACAGAACCGCAGCACCCCATCAACCCCAGCCAAGAAGGACTTGAGCCACGTCACTTGCTATAAGTGTTCGAAGCCAGGACATTATGCAAATGACTGTCCTGAAGGACAAAACAGCAATGGAAGTTCCGGAAAGAAGCCGAACCCTTTCAACAGGGGACAGGTGAACGACGTTAATGTGGAGGAGGTTGAAGCTCAGCCCGATGCAGTAATAGGTAAGTTTTTGGTTAAGTCATTTACTGCACTCGTTCTTTTTGATACTGGTGCATCACATTCATACATATCAAGGGGATTTGTGGAAAAGTATAGCCTGCCCACTAGGATTCTTAAAACACCTATGCTAGTAAGCTCACCAGGAGCGGAGCGCATGGCCAGTCAAGGATGTTTTCAAGTGCCATTAAGTATAGGAAGGCATGTTTTCCCAACGGATTTAATTATTTTGGAATCTCAAGGTATGGATGTGATTCTTGGTATGGATTGGCTGTCGATGTATGGAGGAAACATCAATTGCGCCAGTAAGACAATTTTGCTTACAACGCAGAAGGAGTTGAATCTCAGACAAAGGAGATGGTTGGAGCTCATCAAGGATTATGATATGAGATTGCATTATCATCCCGGGAAGGCTAATGTAGTAGCTGACGCATTGAGCCGTAAGAGTCATGTCAATACGTTAATGACGGGAGAAATACCCAAGGAGTTATCAAAAAAAATTCGTGAACTATGTTTGGAAATAGTTCCGAGAGGCTATGTAGCAGCATTAGAGATTCAGTCAACATTGATGGACAAAATCAGGGAAGCTTAGAAATCTGACAAAGAAATTGCCGCCATAAAGGAGAAACTGAGCAAAGGAAAAGCTAAAGGATTTCGTGAGGATGAGCACGACACCCTATGGTTTGAAGACCGTGTTTATGTGCCCAATGACCCGGAGATCAGAAAGTTGATTCTGCAAGAGGCACATGATTCACCGTATTCGATTCACCCAGGAAATACCAAGATGTATTTGGATTTGAAGGATATTTTCTGGTGGACCAGAATGAAGAAGGATATTGCGGAGTATGTAGCAGTTTATGATGTATGTCAGAGAGTAAAGGCAGAGCATCAGAAGCCAGCAGGATTGTTGCAACCATTGCCGATACCCGAATGGAAGTGGGATAAGTTAGGCATGGATTTTATCACGGGATTACCAAGGACTCGTTCAGGCTATGACTCGATTTGGGTCGTAGTTGATCGATTGACGAAGGTAGCACATTTCATCCCAGTAAAGACCACTTACACCAGTGCTAAGTTGGCAAAGATATACATGACCAGGATCGTATGTTTGCATGGAGTTCCGAGGAGCATCGTATCAGATAGAGGAACCCAGTTTACCTCAAAGTTCTGGAAGCAGTTGCGTGAGACTTTGGGTACTAGGCTAGAATTTAGTACAACTTTTCACCCGCAGACAGATGGACAGACCGAGAGAGTCAATCAGATTTTGGAGGATATGCTGAGAGCTTGTGCGCTAGATTATGGATCTAGTTGGGACGATAATTTGCCATATGCAGAGTTTTCTTACAATAATAGCTATCAGACCAGTTTGAAGATGGCACCTTTCGAAGCTTTGTACGGAAGGAGGTGCAGGACACCGTTGTCATGGGACGAACTTGGAGACCGCCAGTTGTTTGGACCAGATCTGATTAAAGAGTCTGAACAGAAGGTGAAGTTGATTCGCGATAGGCTCAAGGTAGCCCAGTCCAGGCAGAAGAGCTACGCAGATTCTAAACGCAAGGAGACAGATTACAAAGTTGGAGACAGAGTTTATCTTCGAGTATCCCCACTTCGAGGGATTAAGCGCTTTGGAGTTAAGGGGAAGTTAGCGCCACGATTTGTAGGGCCATATCGAGTTTTGGAGCGTATGGGAGAAGTGGCCTACAAGTTGGAATTGCCAGAAGGATTGTCAGGAGTGCATGATGTGTTTCACGTTTCTCAGTTGAAGAAGTGTCACGCGGAGATGGCTGACATACCTTTGAGAGACACAGTGCCATTAGAAGCAATTCAGTTGGATAACAATTTGACCTATGAGGAGAAACCAGTCAAGATCCTCGAGTTTGCCAGCCGAGTTACTCGCAGCAAGGTTATCAAGTTTTGTAAAGTACAGTGGAGCCACCACATGGAGGATGAAGCCACCTGGGAGCGAGAGGAAGATTTGCTCAAAGACCACCCTCACCCATTTTCTAGCCAACCCGAATCTCGAGGGCGAGATTCATCTTAAGGGGGGTAGGTTTGTAACATCCCAAATTTTCAATTTTGAATGTTATACATTAGGTCATCATGCATATCATATTTTATTTTGCTTTTGGTTTTGATCCTAGAAAATCCTACGCAACTCAAGGACCCAAGGAGAGAGTTGGGGATTTCGTTATTTACATATTTGGGTTTTCTCAAATTATGTAAACAGGATCATTTGATTTTATTTATTTTATTATCAATTATTTCTATTACAAAAATATGAGAGAGGGAATAAAATGACTTTCCCAAAATATAGAAATATTGAGGATTTAATAAAAAAATCAAATAAGATTCATTTCGGAGTTTTTTGGTATTTTTATTTGAATTTAGGAAAAATGCGCGTTTTTCAAAGTTGTAGTTTAGGCCCAGATAAATGTTCACTTTCTCGGGCTTGATTTTAGGAACCCGGCAAAAATTTTTTCGTGATTTTTGGAGTCCGTTTAGTATTTCTTTTTATTTTTTCTTCCGAGCGGAATTATTTAAAAAAACGCGCTACCGACTCCGGGCCGTACCCGGCCAGGAAACCTCCGCCCGGGGCGCCTTTAAATAGCGCCCGAGGCCCGCGAGAGGGAGCCGCCCCAGCCCGCCGAAACCCTAGCCGCCGCCGTCGGAGCCGCGCGCCGCCCGAGGTTCGCCGCCGCCTCGTTTTCCTTGCAGTTTTTTTTAAAAAAAATTCTGTTCGTCGTTTTTTCTTTTTTTCGTCGGATTTTTCGCGGTTATTTTCTGATCGCGATTTCTGATACGATTTTCGTTTTAGTATAACTTTTCGCTCGTTTATCGGAATCAGGCGATTCAAGCGCCTGGAGTTTCGTCTCGAAACCCTCTTTCCGAATAATCAACTTAAACATGTTTTTTCTACTGTAAAATTTGCCCTAGATCCAGATTACTAAAACGAAGTTGTTTTCTTTCGCCGTTTGATTTCTTTTGCTTCGTTCGATTTGATTCTTTTTGCCAACCGGAGTTCTTAAGTTGAAACTTCTGGTTAGATCTTCTATTTGAGTTTTACCTGTGCATTAGATGAGTACTTATTGTATGCTTGTTGTTTGTCTGCGATAGAATACCCGGAGTGCGCCGCCTGTTACTTCGAATCTCTAGGTTTCGCGGATCATCAGCAAGGCAAGTAACACTTTGATCATACCTTTTCTACAACCCAGTTTTATTGCATTAGATCAATCCTCCCACATTGCATGATTAGGATCTAATTAAATTGTGGGATGGGAAGTAGATGAGGTAGTACCTATTACCTGTTTATTATCAAACCTTTGGGAGCTACTTCTACGTTTGCTTATTATGCCATGCTATGCTAGTAGACGTGGATTGGGTGAGTGATATCCATGACAGATGTGAGATTGATAATTAAGGGTTTATTTAAGGTGGCAACCTAACACACATCTGGGTGGATTGAGGCACCTGGGGTTACCAGGACTTGCCTGTTTTATTTTGGACCGCCACCCAGGCTCAAAGGGATCATGAGATTATTCATACTAGAAACTTCCGTGTGCAGCCACAAGCCATTATGGGCTCTGGCATAGTTGACTAAGTTGTGCGAACTCTTACAGTGGTAGACTAGCAAATGTAGGGGAAAGTAGGTGTACCGGTCTACCCGTCGTAAGGTGCTAGCGCTTCTGAAAGACTGTGTCTCGGTCATCCGTTTCTCAAACACCATGTAGTGCGAGAAACCAAACGGAGGCGATCGAGTCTTGTGGGGAAAAGTGTGCAAACCTCTGCAGAGTGTAAAAACTAATCATGGTTAGCCGTGTCCCCGGTTATGGACATCTTGAGTATCTAGTACTTGGATTTTCATGTGAATCTCAACATGTTACGCTAAATTAATTTTGATGGGTTTTAATGATGATGCTTAATTGGGATTGAGAATGCTGTCAACCATTCTCAATGTTTAACAACCACCATGATAGTAATTAATTATATTCCTTTGAAGTAGGGAAAAATTGGCTTTACGCAAAAACTGTAACCATAGAGCTTTCCACCAGCCAAATATGCATATAGTATAGCTGTTGCATTCCATTACTCTCTATGTGTTATCTTGCCAGCATATTCCATGTGCTGACCCGTTTTCGGGCTGCAACGTTAATGTTGCAGACTTTTCAGACGACGATTAAAGAGTTTTTAGGTCGTGGTTCTATACTCAGTGATGCCGTTGGAGTTGATGGACTCACTTATCTTCCAAGCCTTCCGCCGTTATCGTCACTAGATGGCCTTAAGCCATATTTATTGTAATAAGTGTGTGATTGCTACTCTGCTATAAATCCTCCGAGTACTGTGTGGTGTCAGTATTACTGATCCAGGGATGACACCGGAGCACAGAGATCAGACTGTTTGAGGTCTGGTCGCTACAGCCGTCGTGCTGACGGAACTCTTCCCCGACACTTTGCTGGATCGGAGTCCGGGGATCGTCATCGAGCTGAACGTGTGCTAGAACTCGGAGGTGCCATAGTTTCGGTGCTTGATCGGTCGGGCCATGAATACATACGACTACTTCAACCGTGTTGTCATAACGCTTCCACTATCAGTCTACAAGGGTACGTAGATCACACTCTCCCCTCTCGTTGCTATGCTTCACCATGATCTTGTGTGTACGTAGGAATTTTTTGAAATTACTACGTTCCCCAACAGTGGCATCCAAGCCTAGGTTTTATGCGTTGATGTAATATGCACGAGTAGAACACAAGTGAGTTGTGGGCGATATAAGTCATACTGCTTACCAGCATGTCATACTTTGGTTCGACGGTATTGTTGGACGAAGCGGCCCGGACCGACATTACGCGTATGCTTACGCAAGACCGGTTCTCCCGACGTGCTTTGCACAAAGGTGGCTAGCGGGTGTCAGTTTCTCCAACTTTAGTTGAACCAAGTGTGGCTACGCCCGGTTCTTGCGAAGGTTAAAACAGCACCAACTTGACAAACTATCGTAGTGGTTTTGATGCGTAGGTAAGAACGGTTCTTGCTAAGCCCATAGCAGCCACGTAAAACTTGCAACAACAAAGTAGAGGACGTCTAACTTGTTTTTGCAAGGCATGTTGTGATGTGATATGGTCAAGACATGATGCTAAATTTTATTGTATGAGATGATCATGTTTTGTAACTAAGTTATCGGCAACTGGCAGGAGCCATATGGTTGTCGCCTTATTGTATGCAATGCAATTGCGCTGTAATGCTTTACTTTATCACTAAGCGGTAGCGATAGTCGTGGAAGCATAAGATTGGCAAGACGACAACGATGCTACGATGATGATCAAGGTGTCACGCCGGTGACGATGGTGACCATGACGGTGCTTCGAAGATGGAGATCACAAGCACAAGATGATGATGGCCATATCATATCACTTATATTGATTGCATGTGATGTTTATCTTTTATACATCTTATCTTGCTTTGATTGAGGGTAGCATTTTAAGATGATCTCTCACTAATTATCAAGAAGTGTTCTCCCTGAGTATGCACCGTTTCGAAAGTTCTTCGTGCTGAGACACCACGTGATGATCGGGTGTGATAGGCTCTACGTTCAAATACAATGGGTGCAAAACAGTTGCACATGCGGAATACTCAGGTTATACTTGACGAGCCAAGCATATGCAGATATGGCCTCGGAACACGGAGACCGAAAGGTCGAGCGTGAATCATATGGTAGATATGATCAACATAGTGATGTTCACCAATGAAACTACTCCATCTCACGTGATGATCGGACATGGTTTAGTTGATTTGGATCACGTGATCACTTAGAGGATTAGAGCGATGTCTATCTAAGTGGGAGTTCTTTAGTAATATGATTAATTGAACTTAAATTTATCATGAACTTAGTACCTGATAGTATCTTGCTTGTTTATGTTTGATTGTAGATAGATGGCCCGTGTTGTTGTTCCGTTGAATTTTAATGCGTTCCTTGAGAAAGCAAAGTTGAAAGATGATGGTAGCAATTATACGGACTGGGTCCGTAACTTGAGGATTATCCTCATTGCTGCACAGAAGAATTACGTCCTGGAAGCACCGCTGGGTGCCAGGCCTGCTGCTGGAGCAACACCAGATGTTATGAAGGTCTGGCAGAGCAAAGCTGATGACTACTCGATAGTTCAGTGTGCCATGCTTTACGGCTTAGAATCGGGACTTCAACGATGTTTTGAACGTCATGGAGCATATGAGGAGCCAAGGGGGGTGTGGCCGGCCCTAGGAGGAGGCGCGCAGGAGGAGTCCTACTCCTACCGGGAGTAGGACTCCCCTCCCTTTCCCTAGTTGGATTAGGACTTGGGGGGAAGGAGGATTGGGAAGAAAGGAAAGGGGGGGCGGCGCCCCCCCCTCCTTGTCCAATTCAGACTTGGGGGGGAGGGGCGCGCGGAAGCCCCTAGGCCTCCTCTTCTCTTCCTCCACTAGGCCCATTAAGGCCCATTAGGTTACCGGGGGGTTCCGGTAACCTCCCGGTACTCCGGTAAAATGCCGATTTCACCCGGAACACTTCCCATGTCCAAGCATAGGCTTCCAATATATCAATCTTTATGTCTCGACCATTTCGAGACTCCTCGTCATGTCCGTGATCACATCCGGGACTCCGAACTAACTTTGGTACATCAAAACTCATAAACTCATAATATAACTGTCATCGAAACCTTAAGCGTGCGGACCCTACGGGTTCGAGAACAATGTAGACATGACCGAGACACGTCTCCGGTCAATAACCAATAGCGGAACCTGGATGCTCATATTGGCTCCCACATATTCTACGAAGATCTTTATCGGTCAGACCGCATAACAACATACGTTGTTCCCTTTGTCATCGATATGTTACTTGCCCGAGATTCGATCGTCGGTATCTCAATACCTAGTTCAATCTCGTTACCGGCAAGTCTCTTTACTCGTTTCGTAATACATCATCTCACAACTAACTTATTAGTTGCAATGCTTGCAAGGCTTATGTGATGTGCATTACCGAGAGGGCCCAGAGATACCTCTCTGACAATCGGAGTGACAAATCCTAATCTCGAAATACGCCAACCCAACATTTACCTTTGGAGACACCTGTAGAGCGCCTTTATAATCACCCAGTTATGTTGTGACGTTTGGTAGCACACAAAGTGTTCCTCCGGTAAATGGGAGTTGCATAATCTCATAGTCATAGGAACATGTATAAGTCATGAAGAAAGCAATAGCAACATACTAATGAAGGAAATATGCCCTAGAGGCAATAATAAAGTTATTATTTATTTCCTTATATCATGATAAATGTTTATTATTCATGCTAGAATTGTATTAACCGGAAACATAACACTTGTGTGAATACATAGACAAACAAAGTGTCACTAGTATGCCTCTACTTGACTAGCTCGTTAATCGAAGATGGTTATGTTTCCTAACCATAAACAAAAGAGTTGTTATTTGATTGACGGGATCACATCATTAGGAGAATGATGTGATTGACATGACCCATTCCATTAGCTTAGCACCCGATCGTTTAGTATGTTGCTATTGCTTTCTTCATGACTTATACATGTTCCTATGACTATGAGATTATGCAACTCCCGTTTGCCGGAGGAACACTTTGTGTGCTACCAAACGTCACAACGTAACTGGGTGATTATAAAGGAGCTCTACAGGTGTCTCCAAAGGTACATGTTGGGTTGGCGTATTTCGAGATTAGGATTTGTCACTCCGATTGTCCGAGAGGTATCTCTGGGCCCTCTCGGTAATGCACATCACATAAGCCTTGCAAGCATTGCAACTAATGAGTTAGTTGTGAGATGATGTATTACAGAACGAGTAAAGAGACTTGCCGGTAACGAGATTGAACTAGGTATTAAGATACCGACGATCGAATCTCGGGCAAGTAACATACTAATGACAAAGGGAACAACGTATGTTGTTATGCGGTCTGACCGATAAAGATCTTCGTAGAATATGTAGGAGCCAATATGGGCATCCAGGTCCCGCTATTGGTTATTGACCGGAGACGTGTCTCGGTCATGTCTACATTGTTCTCGAACCCGTAGGGTCCGCACGCTTAAGGTTTCGATGACAGTTATATTATGAGTTTATGAGTTTTGATGTACCGAAGGAGTTCGGAGTCCTGGATGAGATCAGGGACATGACGAGGAGTCTCGAAATGGTCGAGACGTAAAGATTGATATATTGGACGACTATATTCGGACATCGGAAAGGTTCCGAGTGATTCGGGTATTTTTCGGAGTACCGGGTAGTTAC